>NW_016158040.1:62955-94412 GCF_001687245.7 Rhagoletis zephyria
ATTATATTCGAGCAAAAAAATAAAAATCATAAAATAATCATTATTTGTAATCGAAAAAAATAAAAATCAAATAATAATCATAATCGTTGAGCGAAAAAATAATAATCAATAATAATTATTATTTTTGAACGAAAAATATAAAAATTATAAAATAATGATTACATGCTGATTTTAATTATTTTACTCATAATGATTACCGTCCCTGGTTATAAGGACTTTACAATGAAATACTTTTTTTTTAAATACATGATTTAATCAAAATTTTGAGGACAACTTGACATGACATTACTCAACAAGAAGGCAAATTTGATGAAAATTTGGCATATTTATAATTCGCAGTATCCTATGAACATACACACATACGTGCATATGTACACGAGTAACTATAAGTTACCAAATAATCGATCTTGATCGGATACAACTATTTTAAGGTGCACAGCCAATTAACGCATTTATAAAACCAAAATTAATGCTAGTCATAATAGATGCACATATTAAATTATTGAAAAAAAGTCTAATTAGTTTTGTGTTACTACATAAATGAGTGTAATTTTAGAAATTCTCAAGGTAGTGTTGTAGAGCAATTAAGGCAAAATGATAAATAATTTAAAATTAAGCTTAAAAATTACGAATCAAAAACGTAAAGTTAAATATTCCTGCATGAATGTTTTACCTAGAAACACTTAACTACAAACGTAGATATATTCATACATATATATATGTAAGCACTTACAAATACTTATATGCGTATGTTTACCTGAAAGGCTTACCTTTTGTTTCGTGTAGATTTCGACAAATTTTCGTATTTGTTTCGTGCAATAAATTAATTTGTTCCATCAAAGCGGCAAAGAATTTATTATTCTCTGAATCGCTGGATAGCTGCGGATTGCGTTGATCGGGTGTATTTTGGCCACTCACTTTCGAATCATTATCGGAGGGATTCAATAGACAGGGATCGCTGAAACGGAAACTAGTAGAAAATATTTATGTATGTACATACATACATACATACATGTTATAAGTATCTCTATCATTTGTGCATAAAACATGAAACATTTTATTACTTAGAGCTAAGTAATACACACCCTCGACTCATGTTGGGATTACTACCACTGCCATCGAGTACATCTGTTGAATTATTCTCCAATTCCGATGAGCCACCCATCATATTCACAATGGGCGGCAGGCTGGCAAAATCTTGGCCATCGCTTTGTTGATAGTATCCACCGATTCCAGGACCCATGCCACTATGCGGGAACATCATGGAATAGCGATTGTTGTAGTTGGAGTGTTTCATGTAATTTGGCACATTCTGGAACAAGAGCAAATCGATATAAATATTGGGAAATATGGTTATTTGGGTTAAATTTGTTTCAAGAATATAAATATCCAAATTAAAATACTTAAAAGGAAAAACAAATGGGAATTTAGACATTCGCAAAAGTGAAGACATTCGTGAATGTGAACCTGCTTGGTTTTATTTAGTTCACCTTATCGAAAGTGCACTGTACTTATGTTTACATACATACATATGTATGTACATTATAGTGGTCAAAAAATAGTAAAGTCGGAATTTTAATGCCGGCACCCCACCCCGTAGGATTGTTCTCTATCGAAAAATATGCCCCTTATTTTTATTTTGAAATCAAAAATATTTAGGGAGTGCTCAAAGCGCTCAAAGTTTTCCATGTATTTTATATGGCGAAAAAACAACTTTTCGTAGAAATGTTATAGAATTCTTGAACATCAATATTTTTCGATCGGAAAGCTTTGGTTCTCTTCAGAAAATGCCCAATAATAATACCCACAGAAATGGAGCATATCATCGCTCCACAGGAAATACCACCATTCACCGCAGAAGAGACCAAGTCTGCCACTAATAGAATAAAGGCCAAGAAAGCACCAGGCCCAGACAGCATTTCAGCAGAAGTTTTAAAAATAATCGCCGCAGAACGCGGTCTATGGGCTTCTAAACACGTGCAATGCCTGCCTCAAGAACGAAATATTCCCAGAAATTTGGAAAAGGCAGCAGCTCATCTCAATCAGCAAAGGAAAGTGAAACCTTGAATTCCCATCAGCGTATCGACCACTTTGTATGCTGGACACAGCTGGAAAACTCTTAGGAAGGCTGCTAGAACCTAGAATAGAAGCGGCTATCGCCAGTGGCGGCGGACTTTCCTCAAGACCGTATGGAGTCAGGCCCGGTAGGTCAACAATTGGAGCTATAAAACACGTAATAATAACAGTGGACGCCGCATACCAACACAAAAAGCTAGTCCAGCTTGCAACCTTAGACGTTCGCAACGCCTTTAACACCGCAAAATGGGAAAATATCATACACACGCACAAGAAGAAGTCTACACCATGCCCACGTATTTACCTTAGACTCATGGTTAGAAGCTATCTACGATTTTACGCTCCTTTCCCGCCCATTCGTACGAGGGGCGCCGTCCGTATGACGTACGGAACCATTTTATGGAGTTAACAAAATTTATCGAGTTGTCGTAATGTATCGAGTTATTTGAACTTATCGAATTATCGACATTTATTAATTTACTGAAAATTGTCGATTTACCGAATTGAGGTTTTTTAAATTTTCAAAATATATCGTGTTATAGAAATTTCAAGGTTATATAAGTTTATCGAGTTATCACTGCTTATCGAATTTGATCATGCTATCAGAGAAATTGGTCGATAGCTTTCGAAAAATATGTAGCTATTAATATTATTCGAAAATTATAGAGGTATCCAAAGCTTGTCGAGTTAACGGTTTATATCGAGATATATACATTTTGGATTTATCCAAATCTATCAAGTCCTAGAAACGCATAGTCATCGAAATTAGTCGAGACATCGAATTTTGTTGAGTTAAGGGATTTTAGTGTTTTTAAAATTCATTGAATTATCGATAGAACTGGAATGTATCGGGTGTATTTCAACATCCTGCCAAAGTCCTCCAAAGACTTTCAACGATATAAAAAAATTGAAGTCTCGATTTAATTCCAGAGCAGGAGATTTTCCGATAAGTAATCTTGTGCATTATAAGTTAAACGACGTGTTATTTTACAAGACCTCTCATTGGGTCTTCAAACACTAGAAGCCGAAACAGCCGAATTTCAACAGTAACTGGCACTCCTAGTATACATACAGACATAATTCCTTAACATATGTTTCTTTCGATATTCGAGGATAAAATTTTAAAAGAACATTTGCAATACCTATTCGGTAGTATGTGGATGCCAAAAAAATTAACCTCTTTTAATTCTACGGAGCTCTCTTTTATTTGATATCCATGTTGTTATTCTACATTGCACCGAATTTTCTAAATAGTAGAAAAAACTAAAAACACTGTTTTACTATTTTTGGTTCCTAGATTCGCGAACATATTTGGTTTTTTTTACTTCATTGAAACCAAAGATAATTCTAAGAAGATGCATTCATCAATTATTTTACTCACACGTTGAAAACCTTGGCTGAAGGGGCCACTGCCACCGCCGCCCGTGTAGCCGCCAGCAAATGACACTGGCCCCACTGGCAAACCAAATTGTTGTTGGCGTGAATGTTGGTGGTGCTGCTGCTGCTGCTGGTGAGATAAGTTTTGTTGTTGTTGTTGTTGTTGCTGTTGTGCATAAGAAAATTGCGACGGCTGATTCGCGTTATTTAAACTATTGTTGGAAAGATATGCTTGATTCTGTTGCTGATGCTGCTGACTATTTTGATGTTGGTGTTGGTGCTGGTGTCGCTGTTGCATTTGTTGTTGTATAAATTTTTGTGGATTTATCACACCACCAGCGTTACCGCTCCCGCCACCACACCCTCCAGTGCTCGTTGGTGTCGGATTATAATCTAAAAATTCCGATGAGGAGGATAATTGTGTATTAGAGGCATCCTTCAGACAAGTCTCCAGCCAGGCATCCAAGTGATCCTTCATATAGCCATCACCATGCCCATGACCTTGACCGCTACTACTAGGTACTGTAGCTGTGCGTGATTTAAGTTTTTTACGCTTGTTCGTTTCATTCATAGCTGCAAGGAGAAGAATCAGAGAGAGTATTAGTGAATTGACGCAAATTCCAAATTAGGAATTTCTAAACTTTTCTGCATGCATGGCAATGCTCGCTTGTATGTGTGTATGTTCGTTATTCAGAGGGTGCAATCGAGCGTTGCAAAAATTTATGTAATCGCAATTAAAAGTAGTTAGCATTGAATTGTGGCTAACAAAAGCTGTGTTCGCTCTGCCGAGCGCTTGAATATAATAGCTGATGTATTTTGGTAACAATGATGTCATGGACGGTGGTGCATCATTGACTTATTTCTTTTCATTTTTATTTTTTTTTTAATTCGGCGGCGGAAATGTGATTGGTTGAAAAAATGTGTTAAGCTGTGTATGACAGCCGCGCTTGCTTCTTCATTTCACAAATATTTATTATTAGTATTAAGTGGGATTCATTTATAAATACTTAAGCCTATAAGTAATGTATGCTTCCTATTAGCCAAGTGTGTAAAGTATTTTCGATGTCTGTGCTATTTTCGTCACACACGCACGCGTTCGTTGCGCACTTTTTACGTGCCACTTGGAGTTGGAAAATTGAAGATTTTATGGTAACAAAAACATGTGGCTGATTTCAAATTTTATTTAAAAACAGATTCAGTGCATGGTCTTACTAAAAATACTTGAACGAATTGAAGAGCAGTTGGGGGAATTTGGTTATGGCTAGGCGGCAAGTGGCATCAAAGAGGGAAATAAATATGGCATGATTATAGACATACAACGTAGATGGTTGGGAGTAATACTAAATGAAAAGAAATTCATTATTATGGATGTGATCAGGGTTGCCACTTTGGTAAATTGTTACCAAAATTAGTAGAAAACATTTGGGTAAATTGTTTCTCATTTTTGTAGATTTTGAATTATTTTGTTTGAAAAACTTTTTTCTTATTTTTCGTAGTTATCTTTATTCTATAAATTCGAACGCATAAATGCACACTTTTTTCGCAAAAAAATTGTAATAAACGCAATTTTTTAGCAATCGCAATTGTTAAATCAAAAACATACAAAAAACTGGCGGCAAAAAAATAAATCAACAGGAATTTTTAGCTGCACATTGTTGGTTATACTCAAATAGATGGGCTATAAAACTCCATACCTTTAATTGGTCGAAAAATTCAGAGTAGAAAGTAGACTAAAATTTTTGCAAGCGCAAACAATATTCTTGTATAAAAAGCAAATACCAAAAAATTTTGTCTTAAAAAAATTACCAAGCGGATCTTGGGTCACTGCATTTGTCTATAATAACTCCGGTAGAAGTTTTTTCAAATGATGAAGTTTCGTTGCAGGCCTTTAGATTCACCACTTTCGCTTTGGTTGAATGAAACTGAGAATATGCCAGTAATATGATTTCAAAAACGGAACATATAATTAGTTAAATAAAAAGTTCCTTAAAAACAATTTTATTTCTTATTGAAATAACGAAAAATATAACAAAACTATAGGTTTTATTAAAATAACTAAAAAAAAGTTGTTTTATTTAAAAAAAAAAAAAGTTATTGGTAGAAATATTCCAGGCTTGGTAGATTTTTTCAAGTGGATGGTAAGTATTTTTTTTTCGTCAGTAGCAACCCTGGATGTGAACACAATTATGTACATACATACATATATATAGCAAATTCCACTAATACGAGTATTATATGTATGTTAAAGTTTGTGAGTTGGTGAGTTGGTGCTAACTGGATTAACATACAATACATATCTTTCAATAGTTTAAATCAATTTATTAATCAGTTAAATAAAATAATACGACAGCGTAGATTTCAAACGAAAGGGGTTTCAAAACGATTTTTTCGAAAATATTCAGGAGAGTTGCTACCCGTTCAAAACGTTGAAATCAATTTAATTAACAAGTTAACGGAATATTGAACGAGCGAGATTTAAGAAGGTTTTATTTCCATATAATTTCTCAAAGGGAGTTGCCACCTCTTTATAAATACAAAATCGATTTAATTGGCAAGTTAAACTAAATCCTCTAATGTGGGTAACAAACGATAGAAGTTTTACGAAAGCTGCATCTATCTATTTCGAAAATATTTCTGATGAGGGTTGCCACCAGTTTATGAATTTGATTGACAGATTGTAAGTGGGCGTGTAAAGCGTTTGTTGGTCTTTCTTTGTATCACATTTGACTTACACCCAAAAAAAGTCAGCTAAAAATATTACTCTTAACACATGATTTGGTAACTATATATGACCAAATAATGTAACTACATATAAGCAAATCATATATTGAGATAAATATATTTAGCTGACTTTTTTCTGGGTAAGTAGCTTATGGCCTGGACTAACATATAGCTTAAAAGAATAAATTCTAATTTAAATTATAAGTTCATCGAAATTTTACAATATGAATGCGAAACGTACGAGATTTAAAAAAATGTATTACGAAAACATTTTTAAGAGGATTGCCACCTATGTTCACCAGTAGGTGCAGCTGCAAGCGGCTTGCTATATAAACGTGTATTCGGATAAAAAAAAACATCCCAGCAGGGGGTTGTGCGCTGGGCTTGGTACAAGCGACCCAAAAAAAAATTACCTGAAAAGCCTCGGATTATTACCGCCCTCAAATACCCTTAGATATGCTCCTGAAATGTCCGCACCCTTTATAGGGAAGGTGCGTTTATCCAATTGCCATTGAATGTCATAGAAAAATACCTAGCTGACACCAACTCAGTTCAGAAAGTGCAGAACTACTTCAAACGGACCAAACTGCATCAAAATTATCATATCGAAAACATGCTGGCGTGTTGTGTTCCCTTTGGCAATTAATCGATTCATATGGAACATAAGTTTTAGATGTTGAGACCTTTTATAATAACGGGCCTCATGCATAAAAAGCGAGCTTCAGCTCAGACTCGACTGTTACAATATAAAAAGCTGAAATAAGAGCAAAAAATTATATTTTCTTATCATGCTTCATGTTCTGTAAAACTTTCATACTAACACCTTGTGTAATTTCAGTATGATTGAATTTATCCCTCTCTTTTAGCATGGCGAGTGTCAATTGAAAACTTAAAACGCGTCTCCTAAAAAAATCACTTTTATTTTTTTTTGTAGCAGTCTTTTATTAAATAGATTTAGGAAAAAAAAATTTTTTATATACAAAAACTCAAATACAATGCCTTCAATGCATTAAAATATATTGAATGCTTTGAGTCGGTGAGTCACGAATTCCTTCAATGCCTTTGTCGCACCATCTTTAAAGTAAAAATCTGGTAAATCCAGTTTTAATGCGCGAGCGCAAGCGATATTCACAATGAATCATTGCATAGAAATGACAATACACAAAGGAAACACACAAAATGTTTGATAATTTATAAATATTTACGATTTGGCTAGTATAAATCGAATCAAGGTATGTATGTATGTATGTATGTAGATTACGTTTGTACTCGTAGTTAATACTTTATAATCGAACTAGTACATATGTATGTATGTAGCATATGCTTTTAAAAAAAAATATCAAAAATTGGGCACCAACAAAAATTTAACTTTTCTGACTTTCTAAAATTCTAATTCTCAGCGTTCTATAAAAAAAGACTTTTTCAAACTTTGACTAATTTTTCCTAATCACGAGCAATTTACGCGCATTGAAATTGGCCAAACAAAAGCGCATGCATATGTATGTAGTACTCGCGTATTGTTGTTATTGGCCATAAGTCAGCTTGATTTGTGAGCATTATTGCATGACATATTACCGCTTACCAGTTGTTGGTTAATAGCATAGTTACCGGTATTGGCATTTGATACCGCAAATGCGATACTATTTCTCACGTCAATTTCAAATTCACAGTTAATTTTGTTTTTTTTTTGCTTTGCTTTTCCAGGCAAATTAGCCACTATGCAAACAATAGCAAGTAGTTAGTCCCCTACAAAGCCGTATTTTTGTATGTACAATATATGTATATGTATGTCAGTCCATGAGGGCTGAGTGCAAAAATAATTTTTAATTACCTACTAGGTGGCTGGTGTTTATACAATTCGCTAAACACTTTGGTAATTGTGGTGATTTGATTTGTAATTACCTGTAATGAACTGAATCGGATTTGTTTACTTGCCAGTTACCGATATTTGTATAAAAACAATAAAGCAATTGACTGATTCAATGTAAAAATAAAATAACAGTGGAATTAGACGAACTTCAACCACGAGTAGGCTTTGTACAAGCACTTCATGCGGCCAGTATACATATATGTATGTATTTATGTAAATAAATGAGCTTCTAAATAAACGAAACGATTCAAAGAAAATATTCATTTAAGATTCGCGTTCAATAGTAATAAGTAATATTACAGTGGTTTTGGAGCCAAGGAGCTATTATTAATTTTTTACTTAGTACCTATGTAATGCGTACCGTGTTCTAGATATTGACTTCTACCAAAGAATAAAAATAAAATTTTGCATCAACAACTGCATTTATTACATTATTATCTACACTGAGAGAAATAATACATAGTAAAAATTAATAGTTTTTATTTGATTATCGTTCAAAAGTAAAAATTATAATTTCATACGAAAATTTAGCATGCACGTATTTGAGAATACACCAAGGGGAAAAAACTAGTAAAATCAAATAAAAACGTATTTAAATCAAATGAAAACGTGTTCGAACGTAGTGTAATGTTTAATGGAAATATTCAATTCAATATCACTTCACAATATTTTTCGCGACTTTCGTGATAGAGGTTTGTTATAACAGTCAACGTAAATTTCCTCAATACATAAAACAAACGTTGCCCATTTTTGTATAGTGTTATTACATAGTTATTCATTAAATTTTAAACACTTTGTGTGTAATTTTTCTTTACGGGACAAATTTGGGAATTAAAATTAAACATACAGTGTTTAATTTTGCACACATTAGGAGATTCCTCTCTGGTTACCTCCCTTTATATGGGTAAATGTAAACAAAAATTTGTTAGAGCAAATTTTAAACATTTTATGTATAATCTGTAAAATTGTGAACAATAAATTTGAATTTGAAATTTGTTCTACGCCACAAATGTGATAAGTAAAAGTAAACGGGCAGTGTTTAATTTAATTAACACGGAGTCTAAATTTGCATTCATGACTAGAGGAAACTAGTTACCTATCTTAATATGCGCAAATTTAAACAAACATTTTTTAGAGTGTAGCTATGACACACTAACTTGGAGTGAGTTGTAAATTTANTCCACTTAACCCATTCCAACTAATGTTATTTTAGCTCATTCAACTTACATAAACTATCCTTAATTTTATCGGTTGAATTTCAACCGCTGGGCGAACACTAGTCCACTTAAATACAGACAGACCCACCGTCGCGTCGTCATTGCCGTTGTTGTAGGCTATCGATTGTTTTAGCAATTAATTAAAATTAACGTTTTTGCTCGTAGAGACATACTTGCAAACATACAGGTACATATCTACATACTACATTACTGCCAATCGAGCTACATACGTGCTCATACCGCTTTCTAATCTAAATTGCATTTTACCGTCAACAAATTACGATTTTATTTTAAATGGCCAAACGACAAATACAAGCAAAAACAATTGAAATTGAATGAATGTAAAATTGATAGGTTTGGCATTTAGCAAAAGTAATTATATTTAAACAAAGTCAATAACTTTTAAATTAAAATACTATCTAATGGAAAAATTTCAAAATCCCAAGAACTCGTACTAAGTACGTACAAACGTCAGTAGGTATGTACTAGGGATGTTAATTTTTCAGCTTTTTCGGATCCCGGGAATTTCGGGATGTCGTTATCACAATCCCGGGTTCCCGCAAGCAGTCCCCATTACTTTATTCATTACTTTTGAACAACTTAAATCGAAGAAATCGCCTCTATATTGTTTGAGAAGCTCTCCTACCACAAAATAAATAATAGGGTCATTCCATGTAAAACAGGAAAACGACATAAATGTTAAAATGCCCTAATTATCTCTATTTCAGTGGTAAACATTTCATTAATCTGTTGAAAAACATTAAAAAAGTAAAACAGAAATTGTAATTTGTGTCTATGGAAACTTCTATTTCATGCTGTGATAACCGAGTGAAAAAGGTCCTTGTGTGGGTTGTAAGACTTTATTTAATTCACGCTTACAACATGTAAAATACAGATGACTTACGTACTAAGAAGTGTTTCGCAGTTGGCTTGAGATGAACGACTAAGAGAATGTCAGAATCGATAGACGAACAACACCGCAAGCCGGAAAGGGTTAGAGTTGCCATTATATTGAAAATAGATTATAAAGCACTATTTTATTACTTAGTACTTAGTACTCTACACATGCATAATTACTTTACACCAATCACATGGACATGTCCCACCAGTCACAAATTTAAATATTTTTTGATATTTCTATGAAGATTATATAAGCCTAAATTTTAATGAAAACGAAAGCGTATAATTCATATTTCAAAACACAAAAAAATCATTTGTGAAAATTAAGATTTTTGGCTACAATTCATCTTTGAGTACACGAAGGTAAAATAGTGTCCCGCCAGTCACATTCATTCAAATGATAGCTACATAAAACTAAGAAATCATTTGCTATATTTGTTAAAGCAGTTTTATGCGTTAGTTATCGTTCTGGGTTAAAAAATTATCTTTCGCTGTTGTGTACGTTCCGACGACATAGAAATAGTTCACAATTGATCACATTCTCGAGTAAAATGTCCTAGCAGTCACAATGGAATGGCCCAATAAATATATGGGTTTGAAATCTACTTTTTTTATCTAAAGTGGCGTTTCTATTTTTTCTCTCTGATGTGAGGATTTATTTCAAAGGACTCTGTAATTTCAAAGATACANTATGGTTATGTTATGTTATGCCAAGTACTAAGCTAAACTCCCCTCCACTTAACCCATTCCAACTAATGTTATTTTAGCTCATTCAACTTACATAAACTATCCTTAATTTTATCGGTTGAATTTCAACCGCTGGGCGAACACTAGTCCACTTAAATACAGACAGACCCACCGTCGCGTCGTCATTGCCGTTGTTGTAGGCTATCGATTGTTTTAGCAATTAATTAAAATTAACGTTTTTGCTCGTAGAGACATACTTGCAAACATACAGGTACATATCTACATACTACATTACTGCCAATCGAGCTACATACGTGCTCATACCGCTTTCTAATCTAAATTGCATTTTACCGTCAACAAATTACGATTTTATTTTAAATGGCCAAACGACAAATACAAGCAAAAACAATTGAAATTGAATGAATGTAAAATTGATAGGTTTGGCATTTAGCAAAAGTAATTATATTTAAACAAAGTCAATAACTTTTAAATTAAAATACTATCTAATGGAAAAATTTCAAAATCCCAAGAACTCGTACTAAGTACGTACAAACGTCAGTAGGTATGTACTAGGGATGTTAATTTTTCAGCTTTTTCGGATCCCGGGAATTTCGGGATGTCGTTATCACAATCCCGGGTTCCCGCAAGCAGTCCCCATTACTTTATTCATTACTTTTGAACAACTTAAATCGAAGAAATCGCCTCTATATTGTTTGAGAAGCTCTCCTACCACAAAATAAATAATAGGGTCATTCCATGTAAAACAGGAAAACGACATAAATGTTAAAATGCCCTAATTATCTCTATTTCAGTGGTAAACATTTCATTAATCTGTTGAAAAACATTAAAAAAGTAAAACAGAAATTGTAATTTGTGTCTATGGAAACTTCTATTTCATGCTGTGATAACCGAGTGAAAAAGGTCCTTGTGTGGGTTGTAAGACTTTATTTAATTCACGCTTACAACATGTAAAATACAGATGACTTACGTACTAAGAAGTGTTTCGCAGTTGGCTTGAGATGAACGACTAAGAGAATGTCAGAATCGATAGACGAACAACACCGCAAGCCGGAAAGGGTTAGAGTTGCCATTATATTGAAAATAGATTATAAAGCACTATTTTATTACTTAGTACTTAGTACTCTACACATGCATAATTACTTTACACCAATCACATGGACATGTCCCACCAGTCACAAATTTAAATATTTTTTGATATTTCTATGAAGATTATATAAGCCTAAATTTTAATGAAAACGAAAGCGTATAATTCATATTTCAAAACACAAAAAAATCATTTGTGAAAATTAAGATTTTTGGCTACAATTCATCTTTGAGTACACGAAGGTAAAATAGTGTCCCGCCAGTCACATTCATTCAAATGATAGCTACATAAAACTAAGAAATCATTTGCTATATTTGTTAAAGCAGTTTTATGCGTTAGTTATCGTTCTGGGTTAAAAAATTATCTTTCGCTGTTGTGTACGTTCCGACGACATAGAAATAGTTCACAATTGATCACATTCTCGAGTAAAATGTCCTAGCAGTCACAATGGAATGGCCCAATAAATATATGGGTTTGAAATCTACTTTTTTTATCTAAAGTGGCGTTTCTATTTTTTCTCTCTGATGTGAGGATTTATTTCAAAGGACTCTGTAATTTCAAAGATACATATGATCAATTCCAAAAATTGTTTTAAAAATTCAATACAATGTAAAATAAAAATGTTAGTACCAAATGCAAGAGGAAATTTCTTTGGAATTTAAAAAAATTAAAAAATTTTGGATTCACAAGGACGAATATTTAGGTTACTTTTTAAGCTGTGGCGGCCGCTGTGGTGACCGCTGTGGTGTAGTGGTAAGCAGTGCGCGCTTTCACTCACCAGCACCTGGGTTCAAACCCTGGTCAAAGCAACATCGCAAAAATATGTAGAAAAAGGTTTTTTCTTAACAGCGGTCGTCCCTCGGCAGGCAACGGCAAACCTCCGAGTGTATTTCTGCCATGAAAAACAGCTTCTTATAAAAATACAATCGCCATTCGGAGTCGGCGTAAAACTGTAGGTCCCTCCGCTTTGTGTGACAACATCAAGGCGCACGCCACAAATCGGAGGAGAAGCTCGGCCAAACACTAACATATGTGTAAGCGCCAATCTATAATAAAGTTAGAAGGACGAAATGCGAAGATGTTATCGAGTTATATAAGTGTTTAGCTTTAATTTTCTTTAAAACAAATATTGCGAAATTTCAAGGATACATTTTCAATTCTTACTGAAATTCATCTTTAATTTGATACCCATACTTTTTCTCTAAGCACATTTCTCTGAATTTTTTAAATTATTTTTGAATTACTGACGCCATGGCGCGCCCGAGTAAAAAACTAAAAACGCAATCTTACTATATCTGGCCCATGGTTTCGCGAATAAATTGATATTTGTGTTTAAAATTAAAAAAAAATATGAATCACTAAATAAAAAAAAGAAATATAGCCAATACCGTTTGCCATCAGTGCAAATTACAAATTCCGAAAATTCCGCGATTACTTGCCAAGAATCCCGGGATTTTGGGGACCTTAAAAACACCGTGCTTCCGGGATTAACATTCCTAGTATGTACTATCTTTATTTCATTGGTTATCTACTCAAAATAATGGCCACTTAATCACGCAGCAGACCGCGCAGATGAGGATGCACATAGGCTAACATATAATTGAATTTATTTACCAATCGGTATATAACTGTACATAGATATGCATGTATCTAAGTATATACGTATAGATATGTGTACGTCTGCATGCAACGGTCACGATATACGTATGTATACATATGTACATATAAACTTGTAGTTAAGCGAATATGTAGTGGAATAATTGGGTGAATAGCTTCACCTGCATATTCGCGGAAGTTCAAATGGCGCAATTTCGTGAGGCAATTCAATTCTTCGATAACAAATTTAATTGCTAACCTATTTTACACAAATGAATAGCAAAAAAATTTGATAACTCTCCACTCTGTTAGAGTCCAAAGCATATGGACACGTAACCGGTTACTGGTAATTCGATGATGAATTATAAAACGATGATATCTGCGGGAGGAAGTGAATATTGTTGCATGCACACGCAGTGGAAGATCAAGAGTTGGCATTGCATGCAATATGCCAATAATGTCAAATGCTTTCTGTTAAATACGGCAATGCCATAGTGTGCATGCCACACTCTATTGTTTATTATATATGTATGTATTTTCAAAAGCTAACTTAGTAATTACGCCTTTTAATGTCAATATACTACATGCATACTACATTCGAATGCGAATATACCGTTGTATGGTTCGACGAATGTGAATGCTGATAATTTGTACAATTGTTTTAACTTTCTCGCACAATTGCCTAGAGATTGGCATACTCAAGTTTTTTTCGAATATTTATCAGTGATGAGCAGAAGAAAGTTGTGTGACAACTTGTTTAGATGAGTGGATATGTTTAAAGATAACTGTCATTCAATGGAAACCATATTTTGGTGAGCTAAGTCGCATATGTAAATGCACACTTCTGTTATATCTTTAATATATATTTTCACTTTTGTCAGCGTATATATATATATATGTACATATCTATGTATTATTTGCGGTTATCTTAAACAGATTGCTATGTATAGCGAGATGAGTTTATTGTTTTCTATTAATTAGGCGGCGCGAAAATTCGGAAAATAAGGCGGCTATAAAATAATCTCAAGACCGGCGCACGGTGGCCTTAAATCCAAACATAGGTGGAAAAAACTACATATTTGCTTAAAGATGTTTTGTAAAAATGGATTTCGTTATACCAAACTAGATTTCTCAAAAATCAACGAGAAATTTTAGGCGTTTGTAATTTGCACTTCGTTGGACTAAAATTGTGTGGCCTATAAAATTGCATACCCAAAAATGTTCTAAAGATGCAGAATAAAAAGTTAAAATTGTGATGAAAATTGGTTCCTAAAATTTGTATACAGTTTGAAATTGTGACTTATATGGTTTTGGTTTAAGCTTGGACGGTATTNATATATCAAAATATTTTTTACCCTGTGACCATCCCTGGAAGATATCCAGTGCGTGTGTAAAATTTGGTTACGATCGGCTTATTCGTTTAGGAGCCAAGTGTGTCTATAGGTACATACATAATTTGAATTTTATATATATAGATAACAAGAAATATTTATAATATTTAAAAAAAAAAAATATCTACACGTGGTCTTTTGTTTGAGTCAGTGTGCATACCATATTGGATACCTGTAAAGATATGGGCAAGTTTCTATAAGAAAAATAAGTAAACATATGTGCATACGTACATAGTAGATAGAGGAATTATATAAAAAAGTTATATCTGAACAATTAGTGGTGTGGAAGATAACCCTTATAACAAAAAATCTCGTATCTTAATAATCAACATCGACTTAGCACAACGTTTTGATCATTTAAGTCCATTTTCATGAGTCTATCTCTTCCTCTTCTGATACTTATGTACAAACATAGGACCAATGTTATACCATTTCATATTCATGAAAGGTATAATTATGTATGTGCCTCCTATCCAAGTGAAGCGTAGTGTATTTATGTGCATTAGACTGCATCACGAAAAAAAGTTGCGGTTTTTCCGCCGGGATTACAAAATCTATTATATTTTAAGACGTTCGCCAAAATATTTGGGAAAAATATTAAGATTTAAGTGAGCTGGACCGGTTTGAAAATACCTCCAAAAATGGAGCTATTTATTAATAAAAATAGTTTCGTAAAGAACTTTTTGAAAAAAGTCCCTCAGATGACAAACTAGATTAAGCTTAAAAAAGCTGCATAAAAATATATGAAAATCTTTTCAACGGAATCGTAAGAATGAGATTTTTGATGCTGTTTTTTTTACTTTTTTCAAAGATTGATTTACGAAAAACTTGAATAACTGGGCCAAAACTAATCCGATTTAGACTTATGGGATCTCAGTAGAAAGGTATTTTCACTCTGTTTTTATTTCTGTTAAAAAAAAAGCCTTCGTGTCCCAATTTTTTTTTCAATACCAACACATCTTACATCATCTTTGAATAACGTTCGTTCATCCTACCTTTTTCTTTCATCCTTTGAATGAGTTTATTAGCAAAGAAATAAAAAGGGTGAGAAAATACCTTTCCACCGACACCTCTTAAGTCTAAATCGGAAGAGTTTAGATGCAGTTATTCAAGTTTTTCCTATACCAATCTTTGAAAAAAGTTAAAAAACAGCATCAAAAATCTCATCATTACGATTCCGTTCAATTTTTTTTTATTTTTTTTTTTAATATTTTTATGGAAATTTTTTAAGCTTTAACCGTTTTGTCATTTGAGGGGATTTTTTCAAAAAAATTTTTAAGAAACTGTTTTTATTCATAAAAAACTCCATTTTTGGAGGTATTTTGAAATTGGTCCAGCTCACTTAAATCTTAATATTTTTTCGAAATATTTTGGTGGACGTCTTAAAATATAATAGATTTTATAGTTCCAATGGAAAAATAGTACCGATTTTTTTTTTGTATGGGGAGTGATGCAGTCTAATGTGCATGCATATTTATTTAAATTTTTTGTGATAAAAGTCCCGAAATATATGTACTTTCATATACATATGTATGTATGTACATATGTAGAGCTTTGCGTGTTTATACAGTCAACACATTCGCATGTCACGCGGCATCACCGTCATTGGACCGTTAAATTTCACGTGAACAATTCTCTTATCTACTTCAATCGGCATACGACAATGTATAACAGATGCATAAGAACTACATATACATACATACATACATACATATATAACACTTGAAGCAACAATAGCTAATAATAAAAATTTAGGCGAGTAACGACCATTTATTATGAGTTTAAAGTTGTGCTAAATACATAAATAACTTGTCATTTGAACATGGATTTGCTCTCAATTTTAGCTTAGCTTTGTGGGAAAATACGAAAAAATTTAAAATTGGAATCATTGGCGCATTTAAAACAAAAAAAAATAACAATGTGTATCAGAATAGTCTCGTTGTGATAATGATATGATCAGCAATATTGGGTAAGAATTTATTTGGACCCATAATCTTTATTGCCAACTAACTACCTACACGAGTCAATATCAGCGTCACAAATTATGAAAACAAAGGCCTGATTTACAACACCTGCTTTCTGAATTTGATATTAGCACAAATCTAACAGCAGCCCAGTAATTGTTATATTTAGTACAGCTGTGAATATCGAAATTACTGGGCGTTTCTATGGTCGTCTGGTATATGGCATTGCTATGAATCGGATTTTCGTGTGACTTATGACTTATTATTGACTTTCTAGTCCCGCCGTTTTTTTTTTTAACTGTATAATGTTGCGGCCATGCAAGCGCGTTTTTAGAAATGCCTACGACCACTCCGTTGGATCCGATTTTGATTTCTGGTTCGAACAACATCTGAGCGTATTTTATGCTAAAACGCTTCTCAAAAACCCATCTACCTTTTGGAGTCGGCTTAAACTTTTGTTCACTCCATTTGTGTGATAACTTGAAGATGTACATACACCACAACTGAGAGAAAAATCTCTGCTAATGTTATCTAAAGTTTGCGTATCGTAAAAAAAATCAATCAAAATAAATACATAGTTACCAAATTTAGTTTATTGTGGATCTTGCCGCATTCAAACAGTTTTGCATAAGTAAAATGTGCAGTCCTGTTACAGTTGACAACGGTAGATTTCGCAGATACCTTACGGCTCAATTAGAGGCATGCCACAATTAATCATTTCTTTTCGTTAGGCCACTGTGGTGTAGTGGTTAGCAGTGCCCGCTACCATTACGCATGGCCTGGGTTCGAGCACAGTTTCCGTCCAACATCAAAAAATAATACATAAAAAAGTTTTTTTTTCTAATAGCAGTCGTCCCTCATTATTTCCTAGAATTGTGATTAAAAACGTATTACTTCCATTTAATTAAAGGTTTTAGGACAATCCACTGTCGAAAAGTGAAAAAAGTATCAATAACTTTTTATTACCTTGCAAAATAAAGACGCTAGAAAAAAAACCGTAAACAAAAAAATGTAGATTTTTTCGAGCAACAAAAAGGTACTCTGGAGTTTGTTCGTAAAAATTAACGGTATCGATGAAAATTGCAAAAACCTTTGCTCCCTTCTTTCCAAGACGGCGGCAATTCCACAGCCCCCGCAAATGTTTTCTTAACATCACTTTAACCTTCTCAAAAATAATCAAAACGACTATGAACCTTATCCAAAATCGATATTTGGTCGAATTTTTTACCGCTTTTACTGTACTACATATTAATTTTTCGTTTATGATAGCCGTTTTCGTCGTTCGGAATTAAGTCAAGCCCCTGGATAGATTTAAGTAAAATTTTCGCATTAAAGGCAACTAGAAAACTGGTTGGTTGCGATGGAGCCGAGTTATTTATAAAAGACATATTTATAAACCGATTTCGTCCAAATTCAATATACAAGACTAGTATCGCCCAGTTATCGAAATTCGAAATTTTACAAATCTGAAAAATGTCGGGATGAGCGGGTTCGGAAGTTAAAAACTGAATTTAGGGATGGGAGGGACTTAATATTTAGTCCCATGCCCACCTCTACCCTCAATCCCTGCGCCACCTAACGGAAGACAAACACACTGATCCAATAATGATTCAATACGATTTACAAATCTGGTAGAAAATGGTTCCAATTGAATGATTCTTGCCATTTTATATTATAGATGTAGGTGTATCAAATTCCATTACCTTACCATAAGTGGTTCCAGATATATATGGAAATTGCATTTCGGTTCGTTAATGATAACATATGCAGCTGCGTACAATTTCAGAACGTCGGCATAAGCGGAGACACAGATATGCGAAATGAGAAGTTATGAAATGAAACTTAGCACAGATGCATAGATTGTAAATACTCTACTTACGGACTTATTTACGGTCTGAATTGTTTGAGATATTAGTCAGTGATGAACATACGAGTATACATAGATGCATATTTTTTATAAATTAAAATCGAGGTTCCTTTTTCCGTCTATTTTCAAAAGCTACTGAGGAGGAAACTTGGTAGAATTAGCATTAATCAATCCGGTATTAACGTTCATAATTCGATTTTAAGTTTTCCTGTTTCGCTACAAATTTTGCTAAACTATTTAGTATTGGTGACAGGTAAAATTCAAAAGTGTATGTCGAATTTCGACAACTGGACGATACTAGTTCCATATAAATCGTTAAATTGGATGTCGAAAAGTCGTTTTGACTGCGAGACTATTTCGGAGATAATTGCATTGAAAGTTTCAGCGTCAGGGACAAGAGCTTTTTATCTGCCATGACTGGAAATGCAGTGCTCCTATCTAAATGGAGGCATACTTATCTTCGGAAATGCATTATCTTCAGTTATTGTTATAAAGAACAAGATTCCAACGCGAAATTGTATTTCTTGCTCATATACCCGTAGTTGCGTATGTAACGTATACGCCCCCGTGGCACTATAAGCAGTCATCTAACACGCTTACTCACAAGCCTTAACATAAAAGTCATGCTATTTAAAAGTAATTAAATATAGGCCTTAAAGATTATGCACATATATGGGTCATTCCAGCGAAGACGACACCACAGTTAAAAAAAAAAAATTATTTACATAGATTTTGTTTGAATCTGTGAAAACAGCAAATCAGGTAGAGCGATTCTTTAGTAACAGATTTGTATCGATTTATATTTCACCATTTTTAGCTATTTTTGTTGTTATAAACGGAACCGTAGTGCAAATATCTCTGATATAATATTTTTTCGTCAAGTTTTCAAAGCAAGGTGGAAAATATTTATAGTGAGAAGTTATAAGCCTTCAAATTAATAATTATTGTTTCATTGCGTCACTAATCTAATATCAAATTGAAAAATTTTGTTTGAATTTCCACATATTTACATAGTTTCGTTCGTTTTAGTAAGACTAATATTTTCACTGTTTAAGTTTAACATTTTGAAAAACATAGTACTTATATAAAGTTATTAAAAATAAAAAAATAAAAAAATTTCAAAAATTACCAAATAGCTGCGACCGATATTCTGCATACTGCCTTTTTCAATTTGGTGGCAAACTCTTGAAACTTCACAGATATGTTGTATATCGAGCCCTAACCGCCAAAATAACGTAAGCGACATTTTTTTCAAAATTTTCTTTTTGATGCAGAAATGCATCTAGATGCTCTAGGAATATTACTGCATCAAAAAGAAAGATTTGAAAAAAATTTCGCTTACGTTATTTTGGCGGTTAGGGCTCGATATGATGCCAATGTCCGTTGCCTCTTATATGACATTCTATTTGAAAATTACCCAGTTATTTAAAAAAATAAACAACTATAAGTTTTTCGAGTGACAATGAAAAAATAAATGTTTTAAGGCTTTAGTTGTTCAAATACTTGATTTAATTTTTAATTTACTTGTTTCTAGAACTTCATTGAATGAAATATGTATATATGTAACTGCGAAAAGGAGTGACACTAAAAAAAAACCACTCGTGAGATTTGCTCATATCCACTAAGCTGACAGTGATAGAAAAGTGTACCTACCGATTTTAAAATTAATATTCTATGAATGTAGATATGAACTCTGTTCCTCAACAAGGGACACTCAGATTACATTTACAATGATTTGAATTCATCTGACTATAGTCAAATAAAAAAGTGGAATTGTATGTGTGAGCGCTTGATCGAATGGACCGCAGTAAAAGAGGTTGTGTGTACGTTTTCGCGCCAACTTTGATGGCGATTGCTTGATATCAGCGCGTTATGTATATAGTGCAGTGTCTATATATGTATGTATCTCGTCATATGTTTTTTTTTGCAAAATCTAATGTTACTTTGTCGGTGCTCGCTTGTGTACACCGTGGCTATTATTTATTAATAGCAGCAGAATGTTATTTCATTTCCATTTTCCATTTCATTAATGGCATTTTAAAAGATTTATGCCGCACAAAGAATATGTATGTACATAAAAAAGTTTCCCGATGGCTATTTTCTTTATTTTATTCTGTTATAACTTCACTCGCTTTTCCGTTGAGTGCAGCAGTGTGCCAACTACATAGCTGACCGTTGCGAGTGCTGTTAGTGGCATGAATGTACTAAAATGAAGAAATGTACTAGAGTGAAGAACCGTCACAATCTGCTTCATTTATCAACTGTTCGTTTGTTCATACGATATTTTTACTATACTTATACATATGCGATTTTTTGCATATCTAAAAGTAGAGCTTAGTGGTCTGTGATATGTAGCTTCATTTCCGGGTTAAAAATGTCAATGCTTACTTATATTGGCGAAATTGGAAATCTATGTAAAATATTTGGCGCTTACTACTAAATGTGTAAATGTCTGAATTTAAGATTTATTTATGTCATTTCAATGTAACATTAACGTAATTAACTGACCAAAACGTCAAACGATCAAAATAAAAGTAATGTTTGTTAATTTTTACAAAGAAATTCACGTATCTTAATTCGACGCAATTCTTAAATAATAAAAACATAAATCCATATATCCGGACGCCAGTCTAATAAATAACTGAATTATAAGTTAAAATTAGTCCAGCTCAAGTCTTGCCTGGCTGCGAATGTCAAAACCCTCCTCCTTGATAATTACTCACACCAATAAACATACAGTGGTTCCAACGAACAATCCGACAAATTTGAACTGAAGATTGAGTGCACAGATTGATTTTTTTGGTGGGTTTCTGTTTATTTGGCCAACTGAATGGAAAAGAAAGATTCCCTTTCAAAGCGCAAAGCGTTTTCCAAAAAAAAAAACAAAAAAATTTAAATTAGCTCTGCGGATACTCGTATATAGTTTTTATAGCAAAATTGCGAGCTGTCCGATTATTCGTTAAGCTTTGAAACCCATGTTTTTAAGTTAAATAACGATTTGTGTTTAAAATGGATTTGCTTACGGATTTTTGTTATTAACATCAATAAAATAATTTACCAAAAGATCGATCTGACGCAGATCTTTTTTTTATTTAATCTCACTTCTCTTACTTTGATATCGATTTTGCGGGCATACAAAAAGCTTGTCCGACTATTCGTTGGAGCCTGTGTATGTATGTGTAAAAATCGGCACTGTTTTTCCATCGGAAATATAAAATTAGTTATATTTTAAGACTTTCGGCAAAAATATTTCGGAGAACTGTTAAGATTAACGTAACCAGGACCTATTTGAAAATATCTCTAAAAATCAAGTTTTTTTTAATACCTACATATAATATTCGTTTTTACTAATATTTGTTCTAAATTTAAATGCATAAAAATGTTTAAAAATTGTATCAAGCGATTCGCGAATTTTTTCTTGAACAAATATTCCCAAAAATATCAAAACGAAACAAACCAAAAATTCCCCATTTAGTTTCTGTTTTGTCTGTGAAATTATGGCAACAATCTATTCACATGGAATGGCTATAAAGCTGATTGTTTACACGAAAAGAAGTGCCGCAGCGATATAAGCATGTATGTAGTTAGTTTTTGGTTTTGTATGTTAACAATAATCTGTAAAGTATCACCCTATTCGTTACCAAAAAGAATCATCCTCAAATACTATTTTTAAAACTCGCAAGCAACTTGAATATCTCCTAAATCATCAAACAATCATCTAAATGCTAGCTGGGATATGTACATATGTATTCGCGGAAGCTATATGGATGCATATGAAATGCAATATCTTTAAGTAAATGGTATGTGGTGCATTACATATTAATGCATTTCCTGTGCAATCTAAATCCCACAAATGAAAACGACAGCAATTATGACAACGACGCCGCAGACACGCACTGCTGTAACAACAGAGAGAAGATACTTTACTGAGTATCAATTACAACACTGTTGAGAAAGTGAAATGAGGGTGTTCATAAGGGAGCACTTTGGTACGAGTGAAGAACGCTTCAAAAAAGCGAAAAACACGTCACAGCGAAGACTAGTCATAGTCTTGAAAAAAAGAGCAGATGTTTGTCAGAAAATAACAGCAAAATCCAAACAGAAAGTAAATAACATAAATCACATTTCCATGTCGCACTTCAGCTGGGTGCATTGAAGAAATGATACGAAGTATTTGTATTTGCTTTCAAGGAACCGCCAGGAGACGATTGGCAACCATACACAGACACTTGCCGCCATACATATATGAATGTATGAACATATTGCTAAACTTGACTGAAGTAAATTTTCGGGTTTTTAAGGGTGCCTTGTGCCTTAAGTTCAATTATTTATAAATATATCCGTCATATTGACGCGTACATATTTAGTACGAGGGCAGTTTGATATGTTAGTGACCTTTTGAATTTCCAGCGTAGTAACTTTAAATGCTACACTGCTCTTATAAACTACAATATATTTTTAACAGGCTATTATTTTAGCTCCCTCCGAAAATTACTTTCCCAACCTAAAGAGTCCGCTCGACGAAAATAAATTGAAGGAATGAAGAGGTTATCCGTGATATAAACGCTTATTTTAATGACCTTTGGAAAAGGTCTTTTTTTGGTAAGGGATAACGGCCGCTGTGGCTAAGTAGTTAGAGGTGCGCACTACCACTCCGTAGGACTTGGATTTAATCCCTGGTCTGACCAACATCAGTCTAACATCAGTCGTGCCTCGGAATGGTAATTATTTTAACCATAATCTTAGTTAAATCTCAAACCTAATCTTAAACTCCATCTTAATCTCAATCTTAATTTTATCCTTAATCTTTATTGTCTTTATATTTAGCTTTTATAGCCTATAGTACGTGGATGTAAAGAGACTTGTTGCACGATGACATGCGGACCGAGAAGCTCAGGTTTGCTTAGCACTTAACCACTCTATCCATAATGCCAATATATCGAGACTCCAATTTGCAATTGGACCCAAGAAAATTAGTCTATGTCTACTCTCTTTAGATACTAGTCAAACTTTGTTTTGCATGAATTGTTGGACACACGCATGCATGTGTACATTTTGGCTAAGCTGCAGCATTTTGATAAATTTACTTAAACTTACTGAAATCTCACTTTTCATATCCATTTCAGCGTGAAATCGTGGACAATGGGCAATGAAATACATAGGCATTGACGATTTAAAGCAGCTTAATTAAATCTCCTTAAACAGAAATTGCAATGATTCGTAAATTACTGATACATTCGTACGAGTAAATTCCGGTTCTGCGACAGCTGCACAAAATTTTAATAGTCGCGCAAATGTCGCATAGCAAGTAGAACGTGCTGGCATTTACAACACCAGTGAGTATAATATGTACATGTGTACAATGTCTGTATATTAGGGTGTCCTAGAAAATTTTAGTTATTTGTGAAAATCAGAATTTTTGTTTTTAGCAAAAAAAAAAATCACTCTGCATACTATAAAGTTCGAGGATATTCTAAGGCACCAATCACTAACGAGGGGTAGAGAAAGTCATAGTTACGGCAGTCTTAAAGGCCATAACGACCGTAGTCTGTAGACTGGCGTCATACGTAGATGACCGCAATAAGAGAGACAAGGTCTAAACCGCGCAAAAGTAGTGCCACAAGTGAAGCAGGATAAATTAGATCCGCCATCTTTATGTAGAGACAGTGGCTAATTACAGAGCTGTCAACATAAGTTTCCCGTGACGACTGTGGATCCGTGGAGTTGTAGAACGATGCAAGCGATAAAATAGCTGGGAGCTCGACTAAAAGTTATTGAAGACTAAGGTAAGAGATTACCATCTAGGGAGGGAGAAAGATTGGTTATCATCGGGTCCAGCGAAAAGTTTGGAGTCAGCTCAAGCTAAACTGGGGACTAGTAAATGGATCGAAAAACAATAGAAGCAATAGATATTTCCGCTTAGAAAACTTCTAAAGCTTAGACATCAGACAGCTAGAAACGGCCCGTACTTTAAAACCAACACTGAAGCACTTGTCAGCTCAGCTTCATTTGTGGAAACGGAGGAGCCACCTAACTTATTGGGGTCAATTTTAGGCCTTTAAATTGCTCTAGCCACTAGTAGTAAAGTAGGTAAATTTAAACACTTTACTTACATATAAAAGGGCAAAGGTGAAGAGGAATATGCGGATGAAGAATATAATAAACATAGAAATTAAAAAAAAGGTAAATATAAAGAAAAATATGAGAATGAGGATACCGATAAAAATTAAGATGAAGATAGAGGAAGGAAGATTAAATCAGATGTAATTATAGAGAAAAGGATATAAGACAGACTCAATCTGGGAACTATTTCGGGATTTTAGATATTTTCGAAGTTCTCGGTATTTTATCGGTTTTATTATCGATAGTTTTTAACGATTTTGTTATCGATATGTTATTGATTTTGCTATCGATTTTTTCGGAACTTATCTTAATAATAAAAAATACTTTTTATCGACTTTGTAATCGATTTTTTATAGATTTTGTAATCGATTTTGTTATAGATTTTATTATCGATATTTTTATCTATTTTGTTATCGATATTTTTATCGATTTTGCTATCGACATTATTATCGATTATGTTATCGATATTTTTATCGATTTTGTTACCGATTTCGCTATCGATACTATTATCGCTTTTGTTATCGATATTTTTTCTTAGTTTCGTTTTTGACTTGTATATGCTCTTAACCATACCACGTATTCTACGTTTAAATTTAGCGGCGCTGGACTGTTCCCTTTTTTGATTATTTCCAAATAATAGATTTTCCAGGATGCTCAAAATAAGCCTTTGTTTCATTCGACCCAAATATCTTACCGCCCACCCACATTTCTTTGGGTTTAGAAATAGGAATCCCCGTAGTAAATATTTTCTTGTTACCAGATTTGTTACGCAAAAAATAATGCTTAATGAGCACATGAAACTCACTTTTTTTTCTATTTTCGTTCAAATCCATGAGGTTGGCTGCTTTCAGTGGCTGTCAAACTCAAACTAAATGGCGGAGCCTGGTTAAAATTTTACAGTAGGCTATTAACCGTTGGCAGTTAACGGGAACAGTATTATATTAAAACTAACTGCGTGGGAAATTCAAAAAGGCAGTGGCTTTTCAAATTGCTCTCGTTTCACCCAAAACTGAAACCATGATGCGAAAATTTGTGATTAATTTTAAAAAGATTTACTCAAAGAAATTTAATTAAAACAAATAAATTTAAATGAAATTTATCGAAATTGGTTTAAACTAAATTAAATAAAGCCAAATACTACTATATACGTACTATATTTAAATTTCTTTCAATGCTTAGTGACAACGACTTTTGCTTTGAATTGACAGCCCTTCCAGTATTTCGCACAACAAGCACTTGATTAATGATTTACGGCAAATTATTATCTTTTTTAATATTCTGTTACTTTTTTTCTATCGCCGCTGCAGTAATACATACATATGTACATATCTATGTAGGTACAAGAAGTGAAAGAAAAGTGAAAATCGGAATTGATAAATGAGAAAAAAGGCGCAAGTTAATTGTTGTTAACTTGACGCTATTTAGGCGTGCACAAGCACGCGAAGATTACCAAGCGGCGATTGTATGCCATTGTGGAAAGCAATTGCAATAGAAAACTATACAATAGCACACACATGGAAACATCTATGTGAGTAAATAATAAAAAGAAAAAAATACTTTTAGAAAAGAAACAAAAAATATATATTATTTCAAGCAGTGCAAACGCAGAAAAGTGAGTGGCACTCAAGCCAGTTTCACGCGGCAAAAGTGATGGGTATAACAGCGGCAACTACACCATCTTCATCAACAGCAACATCAGCACGAACTCAGTCATCTTCTTTCACCACTACAACCATCATCAACGTCAACTTTATGGCAAGCACTATCGCCCGCCATCATCAATGTTGGTGGTGGTGCTGAGGATATCCTCACTCAACGACACTTTTTAAACGACTTCCAAAAAAGGAGGAGGTAATCAGTTCGTCGGAATATATATTTTTTTTTGTTTGTATATTACCGCATAACTTTGGACCACGTCAACCGATAATTCTTTTTGCATCGGAAAGGTAGTGTCTCAGACGTGGTGCCATACTAATCTGGTTTAGATCCGCTCATGGGATCATGAAAAAATTAACGTTACTCCTAAATTTTTATATGAGAATTGAAGTCGGTTTTGTTTTTTGCTTAAAAATTACTAGTTAATACGAATATTCGCATTCACTCATCCAAACAGCTTGTCGAAAGCAGGCAAGTCCTCGCACCGTAGCTGACAGCGCACCCATTCACTTGCTGGCGAGCATACGGCCGCAGATATGCATCACTGCCTGGTGACGACGCCACAGCAAGTGTGCAACATTTTGTTGCAAGTATTCGCTTGCATACAAGTCGTAAGAAGTGCTAGTATTTATCTGGGGGAAACAAATATCTTAGCTTATTCTTGCATTAATAGGACGTGAACAAGCGTCGAGTGGGGTTTTGAAGTTGCGAGTTGTATGTAATAGGTTGCTCTCTTGTAGGAGTAGTAACACTTAGCTGTTCCTGCTGTCTTTTACTTACGTATGTATGTACGTATATTGTTGTTTTTTGCTGTTGTGTGTAGTGTTGCATGCCCATAACTACTTTGTTGCAACGGTGTTACACAAAGTGGCTACAATCCACGCACACCTAGCCGCTTACCTTCTTCTCATTCCATTCTGCCATTGCCGGTTAAGCTACATTTTAAAATCGGCTGACCATGGCCGTGTGCAACGGACCTATAAAACTGCACGCACACACACACCACTATGTGTACTCGTATTTAAGAGCATGCCACCCATAATTTACTAATTTACATATGTACATACATACATATGCACATCGGTGGAGAATGGCATATTTGCATATTTATTGCTATTACAAGTGGCATTTGATTGCGAGCTGTGAATGCCGTATTTGGTTAGATATGCGATTACCTATGCACAGGCATACATATGGTACATATGTAGATAGGCAAACGCACATACCTTGCAGGAAATTAAGCTAGTTTGTATCTAACTTTTAACTACCCTGCAGTCTACTATGTAGTTGTAAATTTTTATTACTTATTTCCAACTTTTTAAGGGCAAAGGCCGCAAAAAAATGTGAACTGGTTTCCTCTGCATTTTACATTACACGTTCCGCTGTATATGAAAATGATAATATAAAATTCCGGACTTCATTTTATTTGTCCTGAATGGGAAAATGCATCTTTGAAGTGCAGAAAAAAGTGTTTTCAAAGCAATTTTTAAATAGAAGCTTGTTTAAATAAAATAAATAAAACAAACTCCCGATGAAGTCTGCATGACTTTACAACCCATTTTAAGTTGGTTCTGTTATAGGTAATTAAAAATCAGGCACTTATCTAGCAGAAGTCGTGGCCATTGCATTTTCTTTTTTCTAATGCATCCGAGTTTTGAATGTCGATTTGCCTCTACATTGGTATCAAATGGTATTAAAGGTGTGTACTCGTACGTAGGGAAAATTTATTGGCCCATTGCATGAAAAATTGCAATTACAAAATGAGTAAAGAGGGTAAAGCTCAAAAAAGCTATGAGTTAATGCTATATTCCGAAGGGAAAGGTTCATTAACAAATGAATTTAGAGCTTACATTTTAGTGGCAGATATTTTTAATGACAAAGGGTGTTCTGCGTATGGCAGATCGTGGTCGAAACACAAATATATACATATATCTACAGCCACGTGAAAGAAAATGAGTCAAGATAGTTTGACAAATTTTGGCGATTTTTGCTTTATTTGCCATACGGAGGCGTCGTAAAACTGAAGGTCCCTTCATAAGACGCACACCACAAATTGGATTAGAAGCTCGGCCAACACTTGGCAAAAGTGTAAGCGTCTAAATATTGTCATTAGTTTTGTATAAAAGTTCAGTTCATTCTAAAACAGACACCATGCATATAAGTATATCTACACATTTCAAACTTTTTATAAAAATTCAAAAAAGAAAAATTTTATTCAGAATCTTTAGAAAAAATGATGGTGCAAGTTTCAAGTTGCAGATAAATCCCTTCGATTTTTGTTAATTTTTCCTTGTTACCGGTATTACGCATTTTATTTTTTACAAAGTATGTTCGACAACGAAATATAATTGTTAATTTTTTTGATATATTTTTTATTTAATCATTTTTACGCTAATACCGATTTTCAGCAAACTTTTGGATTATTTACAAACGTGGTAGAGAAATTTCTACTCCAAGATTGGCGAGATTTTTTAATTGACTCCGAAGTGACTCCTTCTGCATTCTTGAAATCATTCTTAACCACCTCCAAAATATGCTGACCAACGGCGATGAGGTATATTGTGTTTATTTGCAAAATTTTTACAGTAGGTTCCAGCTTCATTGAATATTCATCAATTGTCATTAATCATTTCCTGCCCATGCACAGTGGTACCGTAGTAGGTCATTCGAAAAAAATATTGATGTATCATTTTGACATCATATCTTGCCTAATTACTAAAAAACAGCTACTCTATCTAACAGGGAATACAAAAAAAAAATATAATAATTTTCTAACGCGAAAGCTCCGTTTCATCCGTGGAAAGTGAACACTTGCTTATTATTTCTAAAACTATGCAATAATTTAAGTGAATCGCTGAGAAGATTTTGATCAATTATATTTACTTGTCAAAACTTTTTTCATATGGAGCTGAAAGCTGAAGGTATGTAGAATATTCCAAGTATGTGATTTTTTCTTTAAAGTGTCTTAATAGTAATTTAAATATAATTTTAAATAAGCGGTAACAAGTAAAAAAAAAATGCCTTTTCCGATTTATCAAAGTTTCTTAGTTAAATTTTCAGTTTTTATTGTTTTAGAAAGAAAAAACAAATATTTTTTATTTAATTTAATTTTTAGAAAACTTATTGCTAAAGGCAACACACAGTATTAAACTAAGACCTCCTCGTTAACAGATCTTTCAATTAGTCTTTCGAAAGACAGAAAATAACTTTCAAGATAATTGCAAGAGTTGACTATTGTCTTACGAAATAATTTTGTTTTTCGAAAACAGTTAGCCAGAATGGCCGGTAAATGCGGTGATTATTGAAATGATCAATTAAAGATTGCAAACGATAACAAAAAAGAAAGAAAATAATGCTCTTTTTGAGAAAGTCGACCATTTTCAAAATAATCCTGCCCAACTATAAGCCTTCTTTCAATGGATTCTACGCTACATATATATACATACGTACGTACATACATAAGTATATAGTTATTTCAAAACTATTTGCTACTTTGATTGCACTTTCCGCATAATTGAATTCCGTTGCTACCAAAAACAACAAAAAAAAATTTAAACTTTTCAGGTTAAACTAAAATAGCCCAGGTAGCCTTTCTCACCGAAGGGTCTTCAACGAAATTGCTGCTATTAACTTAAAATGCCCGAAAGCAAACCGAAAATTTCTTTACTTACAAACACACAGAAATATGCAGTACATACATGGTGCAACTAAATAACTACTTACCACGCTGATTGTTGTTGTTTGTTGTTGTTGGTGTAGTGCTGCCATTATTGCCAATATTTGAATTTGAATTCGATGAATTGCTATAGAAATTATTGGTGTGGTTTGTGAGACCATTCGAGTTTCTAATGGACGTTGTCAGCGGCGAGCCCAAGCCATTGTCAACATCAGCACCAACGACGCTGCCGATGACGGTGCCGCCACCACCACCACCACCACCACCACCAGCGCTTGCAACGTGACCAGCAACTTCGTTGGCGGTTGTGGTGTTTGTATTGATATCAGCTTGTGTTGTTGCTGTTGTCATGTTGTTATTATTTGTATTGGCGCTAGAGGCCAAGCAGTCAGCTATTTGCTGTCTGGCGCTTATTGTCTGCAGTGCTTCGCTATTAGTTGGTGAGTTGTTTTGCCTGAGCGGCAACGTGCAACACCCTTATTGTTGCAAGGTGTTGCCCTCACTTGCAAAGGCTCCGGTGTCTTCAGTGGTGGCGAAATGCTGCAAAATTTTTGTATAACTAATATCAAAAGCAAAAAAACGGGCGCAAGAGTTTAAAGGCGAACGAAATAAAGGCGGCTGCCACTTCAAGTCGTAGCTGTGTAGTGCCACTTCTTTTACTTATTTGTTGCACTTTTTGAAAATTTCTGCTGTGTTTAGACGTTAACTTTTTTTATTAAACAAATTTGTTGCCTCTTTTATTGTTGTTATTTGATGTGTTCAGCAGTCGGGCCAATTGTGTGCTCTGGCAACATACATACATATTTTGTTTTTTATTTTTACTAGCTTAGCAATGCACTCAATTTGACAGCTGTTAAATTTGTTACTAGTGTTGATTCAACCGTTGCCGTTAGTGCGGCAGTTGCATACATACATCTGTATGTACATATGTACTTGGGAGTAACTATTACAACGTTGTCATGTTTTATTTTATGCTCTTGGCGCAAACATTTTTGAAATCATCGTTTTTTTTTGGCTTCGGACAAACTAAATTCATTTTCCGCTTAAGTTTGATGTTTACCCTGAAATTAGAGCGTAAAAATTTTAGTTAGTCATGAACAAATAGTGTTTCAATTGAAATTTGTTGAACTGCACTCAAGTATGTACATATGTATAGTTATTACATATGTACGTTTATAGTAGCTACAGTGCTATCTGGGTCGAGTGAACTAATTAATGCAAGACCAGTTCA
>NW_016158040.1:94512-97482 GCF_001687245.7 Rhagoletis zephyria
CAATTCATGTATCCTCTTTGGACTGTGGGAAAATAAGCTATATATGTTGCGGTACAGTGTCTCTATGCTTTTCGGAGTTTTTATAAAAGCGTAGCTTGAGCAAAGGTGAAATGAGTGGCATGTGCACTTTATATAAAATAAATCGCTTTCTGCACTGAATAATGATTTCAGCCCGCACAAGTTTCCAGCCATAACATTGGCTCCATGAGTGGCCAACCCAATAAGGTTTCTTATTTTTAAAAGCAGGATTAGCAAATATTTAAAAGGTAAAATTGGCAAATACTTATAAGCAAAATTAAGTTAGAAAAATATATTTTTAAAATTAAGAATTTAAAAACTTAATTCAACTATCCGACCAAAATCTTACTTTGCCTACCAACTTACCAAATGAAAAAGAAGCGATCAAATTTGGTCGGAAAAGAAGAATAGTGGCAACACTGCTAATTTCATTAACATTCTGTAGCATAACCACAATCGCTTCTCAACAGAGGAGAAGTTATTAATTTACAAGTTCTCTCTGCTGCTATGTAATAGTACAGTGCGCTGCTAGCGGAACCGGCGAAGTGAGCGGTGACGTCAGCCAACCAAGCAACAAAGCCAACCGCGTGCTTATTGGTAATCAGTAACGTTGGGCAAAACAGGTTTTCTTTATCAAAAAAGTTATAAAAAGCAAAGGTAGCATTTGGCCAAACAGCTAGTGATCGCCGATGTGGTAGATAATTCACTAGATTTCACTGTTAAGCAAGCTTTACACTGTGTTTTAATAATGTTATCTATGGTATTATGAGTTGTGTTTGTTTGCAAATTATCCAGTAACTTGCCAGCAACTCTTCAGTAACTTTATTTCTAAGAATACGCTCTCATAGAAAAAATTTACAAAAAAGTACGCGAACGCTTTTCCAGTAATAATTTGCAAGTTTCATGAACAGCTGATAAATTGGTTGTTTATTCGCAGCATGTTCCTAATAAAAGAATATATTTTATATTTAAATATGTGTATTTTGTGAATTTCCACAATAAAAACCCTTATAACCCCTCCTTATTAGTTAAAATTTCCAACCTATCTCTAACTTTGAATTGATAGTTGAGATGAACTTGAAAAAACCAATTTTCTCAAATATGGCAGCACTGCTTTTAATAAACAAAAATATTTAAGTGCCAGCGTGAACGATACATATGCATTCGAAAGTATAAAGAAACGAATTTTTAATTACCAAGTGAAAAAAAAAATTAAGCTACATAAAGAGGAAAATTACCAAAAAAAGGAAAAAGTGTCTTCAATGAAGATAAAACGCGAAGTGAATCAAGTGGTAGACTACTGTCGGACTGTAGACGGACGACTGAAAACTTGACTTTGAATAATTATATTAGGATATTGATTAACTACATATTTATATCTATTTAAATTTATGCCCTTCAAAGTCAAAGTCATGTCAAATGGATATCAACGGATTCGGCCCTACACTATCTGGTTAGTAGGATCGAAAGTGCCTTCGAGGCAAATGATATCGCTCTGTGTACCTCCTTGAGCATCGGCGGGCTTTCTGTAATACTGCCTATGAATCTGTCCCAAGGAAATTGGTCCAAAGAGGCTTAGACCGTACTAAAATTAAACCTTGAAAGGGGTTTGAAGGGGTTATTTTAAGTTATCTTTTCAGATAGCCAAGCAGCCATCCGGGCCCGTTCAAACAGGACTATCAAATCCAAGCTGGTTAGAGGCTGCTCTGACACGCTACAAATTTTGGCAGCCAAAAACACGGTAACACTGTGCTGGGTACGAGACCAGAAGGCAACGACATCGCCGACGAGTTGGCACGTGAAGGATCGCTAACTGCCTTTTCGGGGCCTCGACCATTCTGTGGCCTCAGTTGGTTCTCTTCGAGAGCCATAATTTCTGAGTGGGTACACTCGGAACGCAGATACAAAAGATCTTTTAGGTCGCGGTGTCTCTTGTTATAGTACACCCATACAATTAACTAACTAACTATGTCCTTTCAATCAAAAAGGTATACACTATTTTACTATTTTAATTTCAGTATTTCAATGATATGTTTTAGACCGATTGGATGATCACATTGGAGTTCAAGTTGAGAGCCAGCTTTTTCTCAACTTGAGAAACAAACTTTTTTCATGCAGAGAAAAATCCCATTTTTTTTGAGAATGCTACGATCCTCCACTTGAGGTATTGTTGAGAAACAATATTGGAGATTTGAGAAAGACCTTAGTTCTCAACTTAACTTCAAGTTGAGCTCAAACCTAAATGTTTGTTGGGTATGCACAGTATTCTCTGGATATTAAAAGGGCAATTCTGGCAACTGTCTTTCAACTCACCACAGTCTTTCGAAAGACAAAAGTCTTCCGTCAGACAATTGGAAATTCCGGCAACGATCTTGAAAGCTCCGTACTGTCTTTCGAAAGACTAATTGAAAAGATCTGCTAGCACGGAGGCCTCAGTGTTGTGCTGTTCATTTTTTAACAATCAGTTTTTTTTAACTAAATTAAATTAAAACAAGTAAGAGCAGCGCTGTCTTCGGCTATGCCGAAGGCTTCATACCTTTCATGAAATTTTAGTTTGACAGATTACTGATTTTGAATACATCTGCATACATCGATAGAGGAGTTACATATTTATATAAAAAATCGCATCTAAACAATCAGAGGTATGGAGGATATACTTTATATGGCACCAATCTAAGTGATTTTCACTGCTATGTGATCGGTATGTAAACCGGTAACACAATTTATTGGGTTTAGTTTCCTACATAAAGGAGATATATCGCAAAAACTGGTATCTGAACAATCAGTGCTATAGGAGATAAAGCTTATACAGCATAGATTTTGACGATTTTCTCAGTAGACTTTGTATTATTATTTATAAAATATCTTACGAAATTTATCGGTTTTAGCTGTTCAAATAAAGGAGTTTTACAGTAAAATCCCATATCTGAACAATCAGATGTATGGAAGATA
>NW_016158040.1:99524-115181 GCF_001687245.7 Rhagoletis zephyria
AAATCTTTTTTGACAGCAGTAAAGTAATTGATAACCGCAGATTTATGCGGCATAAAACATTACAAATTGAAGTGAAAATAATATTTTAAGAAAACATCTACCAAGTTAAGTTTTTATTTAACGGAAACTTACACACATCAACAATCTTTGCGATTGTCAAAATTTTCTATGCATTTGTCAAAAATTTCACTAGCCTCATAAGCTAGTGAAATTTTATTCACCCCATAGTTGCCAAAAATTTACTCGCCACGAACTTTGTTACCGATTCACACACACTCTTTACAGCGAAGTCTTGATACACGATATCTTTTTAAAATATGTATTCACAATATTTTGCAAGATAAAGTTTCTTTGTTATTTTCTGATAAGAATGTAGATCATTCTTTAAACAAAATCATACAAACCAATGTTTGAGTTTTTATACAAAATTAACGAAAACTACGAATACTCATCAAACTTTTCAATCTTTTTATCAGATTAAACAAAAATTCAATGCAGCTCATTTAATGTTAGTATAATAATATGCAAAAATTATGTGGCTAAGAAATCGCGTGGATTACAAATTTTTTTTCTGACGGTTCTACGCAATTTCCTTTATATAAAAAAGTTTCAGCCATACTTGGTACTTGTATTTTTAATAAAAAGGTGCGAACCACGTAAATAAAAAAAATACAAAGCACTGATAATTATTTTTGATTTGTATTATTATTGCATTGGTATAAATATGGGAAAGAAAACACTCCGAGGTATTGTTTTAATATTATCAAAGTGGCAATGCCGTTGATAATACTTACAATTAATGAATCTTCAAAAAATTGTATTATCCGCCAAACTACCTAACTACCTTCTTTTTACCTTCCTTTTATTACATACCTCGGTATGCAACAATGAAATATTTATGCGCCTAAAAGATGCAGCGATTTCTATTGTCAAGTTACATACCTGATGACAGTACGAATGGCTATTATAATAGGGAGGTTTTAGTTTTTTAAACTATATATTTTTTATTTGTATCATAGTTATGCATATGTTATTGCTTCGGGAGCTACTTAGTCGTTCCTAGATCAGCTAATCTTCAAATGTGTTCTTCTCACAATCGGAACATCTACATTTGACACTAATGTAACCTGTTCCCAATATCCAGACCAGAATTGCGCGATTGTAGCACGGATCTGTCGAAGCAACTAATACTCTTTGTTTACAGTAGGTAACTACTCAACAGTAAAATCGGCATTGTTGGGTCAAGAGCTTGTGAGGTTGGTAATGGATGTTTACTGTACTACAACGGACTCCAGAGAAAGATGGAAGATCATAGCTGCGATCAGAAACAAAGTAGCACAACAACTCAACACTGTTAATTTGCGCCGCCTACAACGTGTTCACTAGAGAACGCGAGCGAGCTAATGGTGGTGACCCAACGTCATGCTAGATCACATCGAAATACCACCCTAGAACGTCAGGCTATAGCTATTCGATAAGGCGATGTCGAGCTCAAAATATTTATCCGGCAGATTATCACCCTGGTATAGGTGCACTCCTCAGAAGTGAAAACCGTAGGGTAAGCAAAATACCATTGGAAATTCTATTAGCTGAGCAGATAAACGATTTAGCAGCACCTCGCCAGACCCAACAATACATAGCTAGGGCGGGTCTGATAAATAGTTAAACGTGGCGAACTATCCTATTGCTAGCATCGGACTGTCTACCCGTAATCATCTCGATCAATAAGCCCACCGACTTTGCTCCCGCGGACCACTATGCGCATATCAATATACCGAGAGTACCTTCGCCGCTCTTCTCACGCTCACAAATACACGTTGGCGAACGTCAATTCAGCATGGAAGTCATAGCTGCAGCGGCTCGCTTCGTCCCACCCGGACGTATATTGGTGAAGCGGCGTTCTTGCAAACGAGCGTGACCACGCCAAGTCGATCTCGGGGATCCTCGCATTAAGGACCTTTATTTGGAGGCTCCTGATGACAGAGCGGTTCTTTATTTCGATGGTCACGTCTCTCCTTCGTAATAGAAAGGATAAGTGTTTCGCAGTAAAAAGGTCAGTAAGATCGGAGGGACAAACCGTTTTGCAGGTTTTGATAAGTCCATGCTACTAGGACAGTTTCCTCGCAGAAGCGGTTACTCTTAATGTCGCGAGTTATCTTAGGTGATGCTAACCGGAGGTCAGATATTACGTGGAGAACAATCATATATTCGTTGCGAGGCCACAAGTGTCTTGATTCTTTAAATAACGAAGAAATTTGGATCAATAAGACGCTCCCCTATGGTGGATGGTGTTCTCGATTTTAAAAGTGGTACCTACTAGCAAATTTACTTGATTTCAGGAATGATGAGAGTGGTCTTCGTCAAACCAGCAAACCCATTTTTTTTTAATATATCAAGATATAACGGCACCAATGGCTTTGGATTTTATTTGCTTTAGGATGCTCGAACAGCCTTATGGTGGATTTAGTGGAGGCGTCTCTGCTAAATCTAGCTTATTTGAAAGGTTTGTCAGAGCATTATCAAAGTGGAACTGCAGCTGAATGGCATCTTCAACTGGACAACTTCAGTTGCTTTTGTACTTTCGGTATCCACAAGATTCATGGGATCCGTTGGTGCAATACTGACACATGCAAAACCACGACGTGTTTTCTCAAAAGGTGATTTTCAGACAAAGAAGGAATGAGCTACGAGCCCTGATGGGACTTATTAAAGGGCATAATCCATGGACTTGTGCAAATCTTGTTGGTTAAGTCTCTTAATCTTAAGATAGAGATAAAGGTGGAGATGCAGATAGAGAAAGAGATAGATAGAGATAGAGATAGAGATAGAGACAGATATAGAGATAGAGATAGAGATAGATATAGAGATAGAGATAGAGATAGAGATAGAGATAGAGATAGAGATAGAGATAGAGATAGAGATAGAGATAGAGATAGAGATAGAGATAGAGATAGAGATAGAGATAGAGATAGAGATAGAGATAGAGATAGAGATAGAGATAGAGATAGAGATAGAGATAGAGATAGAGATAGAGATAGAGATAGAGATAGAGATAGAGAGAGATAGATATATATACATCTACCTTTAGTTTAATCTTAATCTCATTTTTATCTTAATTATATAATCACTTTTACCTTTATCATTGCTTTCATCGTAATCTTAATCTTAACCCTAAACCGCTGCTTAACACGATTCTCTAATTCTGTATCACTATTTAAGCATACATTTAGGAGGAATGCAAATCCCTACCATTTCCGTTGCATCCGCCATGTTGGGTTTTCAATTCACTACCGCCGTTAAAGAAGTTTAAATTCAAATCTGAGTAGTAATGAATTCCCACGCCCACCTGTTTTACCAACATCTCTACAACAACACAGCTGGATAGCGAGTTCAAGTGTGTTCTTTTCAGCGCGTTTAAAATTTCAAAGGTACACTACAAATTAACAATTTATGCCCGACAAATAAAACACTTTGACAACTTTTTATACTTTATATATTAATCTTGTATATTTATGTGATTATAATTGGTTTGTGTGTGAATTAATGCATAGGTGTGTGTATATGTTTCTCTGTATGTGTGTGTCTTTCTGTGTTCTTCGTATTTATGTATGTATATATCCTTCAGCTTTTCTCTAGTATATAGTATAGATATATGTATGTATGTATGTATACGTACGTATGCACAGTAGTAGCTTTAGTTATGAGAATTCTACTCATAAACAATTTCCAAATTCCATACAATTTTTAATAGAATCTAAAGAAATATTTTTATGTTCATTACAATCATACATACGTGTATTTTCATGTACATTTATACGTAGTTTTGTATGTATGTATACAATTTATTGCAAATACNGTATATATCCTTCAGCTTTTCTCTAGTATATAGTATAGATATATGTATGTATGTATGTATACGTACGTATGCACAGTAGTAGCTTTAGTTATGAGAATTCTACTCATAAACAATTTCCAAATTCCATACAATTTTTAATAGAATCTAAAGAAATATTTTTATGTTCATTACAATCATACATACGAGTATTTTCATGTACATTTATACGTAGTTTTGTATATATATGTATACAATTTATTGCAAATAGNGTATATATCCTTCAGCTTTTCTCTAGTATATAGTATAGATATATGTATGTATGTATGTATACGTACGTATGCACAGTAGTAGCTTTAGTTATGAGAATTCTACTCATAAACAATTTCCAAATTCCATACAATTTTTAATAGAATCTAAAGAAATATTTTTATGTTCATTACAATCATACATACGTGTATTTTCATGTACATTTATACGTAGTTTTGTATGTATGTATACAATTTATTGCAAATACTTATTTGTAAAAGCACATACATAGCCTGCATTAACAATTTCGTTAATTAACAAATTTTTATAGTTTGTGGCATGTATGTATGTATGTATGTATGTATGTAGTTTCCGTTGAAGGAGACGGGAGAGGCGAGTTTAATGCTCAACAATTTGCGCTGCAAGCTGCGACGTGTTTTATAAATTTTTCTTTCTTGGTATGCATTTGAAAAAGACTATTTACTTTTTTTTTGATGTTTATTTTTCACTTTAGATTTTAAGCGTTTTATTTATTTTGTAACTTTTTCTAGNTTTTTTGATGTTTATTTTTCACTTTAGATTTTAAGCGTTTTATTTATTTTTTAAACTTTTTCTAACTCCGAAAGTAGGCGCTTACAAAAGATACACACATTTAGGCGCATAAACAAATTTCTTCGTACACATAAATACAATTAACATTTATTTATAAATTGAAAATAATATACAAAGGCATATTTGCATAAAGTATTTACATAATTATTTATTTTGTATAGTATATATGTTAGTATAAACTTCCATAAGTTCATACTTCGTACATATGTATGTATGTATGTATGAATATACAAAAACACAAAGCTATGAAGTGACGTTAGAAGCGATCTCATTCATTTATATTTGAGTTGTTTTCAATTAAAAACGTTTTACATACATATGTGTGTAATGGTTTGTATTTAGATATATTTGTATGCACATATTTATGTACATATCGATATATTCAATACGGTCTATATGAAGTTTCACTTAATTGTCACCAATGATGTAAACGCTGATCTTGTGTATCGCTTGCCAGAAGAATTAACTACACTGGATCACAAATTTATGTTTGGTTTCTGTTCTCCATACGCCACTATCCAATTGCTTTGTAGAAATGCCCGGTGATACCGAAAATCGAGTTAATTTTTTTCTATGGATACGTTTTCGAGATATTTTCAATTTACCGTTATTCAGCTCAAAACAAAAAGTGGTTCCACTTAGTGACGTATATCTTACGAACCAATTTAACAATCTTAAGAGGAGTTACGTCAAATCAAAGCTAATGAAATTCTCCTTAAACTATATGTATACACATCAATTTCCGATAGGATTGATAGTTTCTTTTTTTCTTTAGTTTTTTATATTTTTATACAAAAAATATTTGCGCATTTTCATTTGACCACTCTCTCCTTCCTTATTTATCTATCGCTTTTCTTCATAAGTAATTTGATTTTTTTTGTAAGTGAACAGGCAAATGCAAAAATTTGGCCCAGAACCTGTTATTTTTTTAATTTTTCTTCTGTTAAAGTTAGATTTTTTTAAATTTTTCATTTAAAAAAAAAAAAATGTAATGATTAATTAATTTGTCAGAAACTATAAGTCCTATCGGAAAGTAATGTACACATGATCTGTGGAAAATTTCATTAGCTTTGATTTGACGTATTTCCATTTACGATTGTTAAATTGGTTCGTAAGATATACGTGATTAAGTGGAACCACTTATTGTTTTAACATGAATAACGGTAAATTGTAAATATCTCGGAAACGTATCCATAGAAAAAAAAAATTAACTCGATTTTCGGAATCACCGATCAATTCTACATAAAAATTGGATAGTCGCATCCACAGACCATTTTTTCTGTAAACCAGAGCTATTAGGGGTCTTCACCTTCAATGTTTGACAGTTCATTTATCAAAATGATAAATTTATCACTTTATCAAGTTTATCACTTTTGATGAAGACCCCTATTGAGTTTCAAAGAAAAAATTGCAATCAGTGATGACAGTTAAGTCCCAAATGGGTTCCAACATCAGAAAGAAGTTTTTGTGAAAATTGCAAATAGGTCGTCGATGCTTAGTTGCTGCAACTGAATTCTTCTCTCGATTGGAAAAAATCTTACAGAACAAATTGTGTGTATGTATTTATGTGGTACCTATAAATCATTTACAAATTTTCCAACTACTCTAAGACACACTAACAGAAGGCAGAGATTCTATGCTAGGATGTGTTTTTTTGGTTTAGCGTTTAACTTTCATTTTGCTTAAAGATTTTTGGGAAATTTTTTATCAGTTTTTTTTTATACGTTCCTCGTTCATAAGCATTTTTACCACGAAATCTTAAAAAATATGAATATGAGATTTGGACGCTTCTAAAAGTTGTCAGTAGCACAGTATTATGTAATGCAAATGTAGCTCAGTACACACAGGCTGCGAATACGAAATGTGAATATGATGGCGCCGATAAATATCGATAACTATTAAATATCGATTCAGTATCGATAGCTGTTACTTGAAATCGATTAATATTGAATATAAATAAATATCTATAAAACATCGACACATGCGGTGTACATAGATAAAAGCTTTGTTCCACACGCTTTCCGGGTTGCTTCGGTAATTAGAGCGTAAAAATAAGTTACTCTCTTACAAGTGTCAAAAATGTGTGAACGCGTGCCAAAAGTGCCCAGAGCATGAGGAACGCAAGAAAACACATTTCGTGCCCGGAATCAACAAATCGGCTCTAAACAATGATTTTACGTGTATGTATCTTATATGGCTAATAAAATCAAATAACTAATTTTCTGAAAATTCTGTGGTATTTTCCATTTATGTGTTTTATAAAATTTGCTTTCCGAGAAGCTCTAAAAATCCGACAACCCCGAAATAGTGACGAAAATCAGGACATAGTCGAAAAATCCAAAAACCGTCCCGAAAACTCGGAAGCAGTTCCGAAAAATCTCGAATTAGTCCCAAAAACGTATCGGACATTCCGAAAAACTCTTGAAAACCCGGAATTAGCCGCGAAAATCTTGAAGTAGTTCCAAAAATCTTTAAAATACCGAAAAAGTAACCAAAATAGCGAATTAGTCCGGAGCTTCTTGGAGTAGTCCCGAAAATCCCGAAATAGTGTCGAGAATCCTGAAATAGTCACGAAAATGAGGAATTAGTCCGAAAATCCTGAAACAATCCCGAAAATATCAAAATAGTTCCGCGAATCCCGAAGTACTCTTGAAAATCCTGGAACCCCAGAAATGGCCCCGAAAATCTAGAAATAGACCCGAGAATCGTCAACCGAAAACCCCAAAACCAGTGTACGAAAATAAACTATATTGTACGTTACTATTTCGTTTCGTTTATTACTTTAACAGTTCGGTACAATACGAAACAAAACGGCTGAGTTCACTTTGGCGATAGTACACTACAGTAGTTTAGTAGTTACAGACGAAACAACAAACGAAATATAGGTACGCCTCTTTCAACGTGTCCGGTTGTTTCTCGTTCCTGTTTGCTATCACTACTCTGCCTATGTAAAAATGTGTTCCCCAATCAGTGTAATCCTCCCAAGGCATTTGTCAGGGAAGGCCACAAAAATATGGTTCTTTCAGCTTGAGGAATTTTCGATAAACGCGTTATTTAATTTATACAATCGAGATAGCTTCAATGTAGTTAAATTTAAAAAAGTCCCTGAATATGATCTAGGGCCCTAGAGAATGTGTTCCAAGGAAGCTGATATAAAAAAATCGAAATTACCAGGGGCTCTAGCCGAAGTGTGAGGTGCAATCCACAGCTCCTCGAATAATATCGGACACAAAGAATAAAGACAAAATTCGTAGATCTTCTAGATTCCAGTGAATTTAAATATATACATATGCTTATGTTTTGATTCATAAATCAGTTTAGATAATTTCATCAACGAAAAACGTAGCATAGAATGCTTAAAAAGATTTGCCTAACATTTTTAATACAATTATTCACTCGCGTTCACACCATAAGCCACGGACGCTTAGTAATTGCTTTATAATAGAAATTTGTTATGCTGTATGTATTTAAAACATTTTTAGCAGACAGTGAAATTTCTTACTAACTGATTGCTCTTTTATTTACATACTTTACCCCCGCTTTCCTGAATTAAAAATCTATACACTTAACAATACACAACCACATGCCCTCACACACACACAACCGCACACTCGATAAATAGGTGGCGCAGTGCTTATTGAGGGTGTACTCTTTCGCGCCAAATATCTGGGTTCCACACAGCTGGTTTGTGAGGGTCAACCTACGAAATCGACGCGCATGATGCAAGCCGAAGAGGCGGTCTCACGCATAAAGGTAAGACGCAATGGGGAATTATAGGAGCTAGAAAACAATGATAATTTTTTTGTTTACTTTAATTTTAGTTTTTGGTAGTGTTTATTGGCTAAAACCCCGCAATTCATTTATACATATTTTACCTGCATGTGAAAAATTTATTTTATACCTTCGAAATATTTTTTAAAGTTAATTAATGAGTTATTGTGTTTAAACATTGGCATAAAAAACTCAAATTTAGAACTTCATTCCATGGCTAAAATTGCTGTTCTCATAAAAAAACACTATTATTTCGATTATGAAAAAATTATTTGAATTCCGAGTGATGAATCCAACGGATCTCCTAATAATTAAATCAATGGCCAAAAAAGCCCATATAGTTAGTTTTAAAAGGTTTTACTCCCGTAAAAGGATGAGAATTAAGTGAGGGAAGTTAAATTTGCGAAGAAAACTAAATGGTAACTTTTCCATCCAAATTCGACCCTTAATTTAATCATCTTTATTCTCGAAGCACCAGGTAATGGTTTTATAAGATTCAATGGCAAGGGTAGTTCATTCCCGTAATCCTTTTATCACACTTTTGGAAACATCTCTGACAGTGGGCGACACGGTACATAGTAGTTACAAGTACCGAACACCAGCATCGAAACATTTGCGAAATCTCAATGCCCCAGAGCTCCTCGGGGCTATTAAGGATTTGAGAGCGAAAGTAATTCAGCCTTAGCCGGGCAAATACTGGGCACCTAAGAAGGTAGTGTTGAGGTGATTCCTGCACGTCATCTGGCTCGTCTAGGCTACTGCGATATACGGGATCAGGTAATACGTTCAGCCAATTGACCAGTGGCCCGAAGGTCGCTTATCTATCAGAATTAGTTCTCACCTTCCTAACTGTCATCGCACTCATGACTCCCGTGACTACACCGCCTCTTTAATAGAAGCCACTTCCACCTGAAATACACTGCAGCAGTCCGTAAACCTCTCGACAGAAGGCTCATCTACCAACCCTGCCGACGAGTTTCGATCCATCCGTGAAGAAGGTCACTGCTCCCCCTCTCCGGCCCAATCCTTCCTAGATGGAAAATGGGCAGAGAAGAAACTCTTAGGAGCGATCTCGGTGACGGAGTAATCCGTGAGATCAGGGATGGAATCGAAGTCACTATAATTCCAGAATGTCCAGTCCTTAAGTCGGTCAACCATTCGGGCTCCTGAGTCTAATATCTGATCGCGCTGTGGAAGTTTCGCGTGCAGTAACAAGAGTTTATATTTGCGTTAAGTGCCAATGATGGGGTAGTCCGCAGTGCCCCACTAATACTAATTAAAGCAGCCCGTTGCACGAGCTCCAGCTACTTAGCTAGTGTAGCCTTTTAAAGCACGTTCCACTATACTGGAGTGCCATAAAACATAATAGACTACGGTTTCGTAGAGCCAAAAGACAATTTTGGGCCTAACTTACCTTCTCTTTACAATAGCTCCCCTTCAGCACCAGAAGTCCACTGATATCTTTCTTACCCTTTCCGCGACGTTTGGCCTCCGCCACAACTTCCTGTCAACGATCAAGCCTTAGTAATTGACCTTTTCAGATAGCTGTAAGCGCTGAGGTCCAACAGCGGGAGGAACAACGTCAGTAATTTTATATATTCTAGTGAATAAGACCCGTTCTGTCTTACTGTGATTGACGGCGGAGCCACTTTTGAACGCCCACTTGGTACCATGTTAAGATACCGTTGGGTAAGTACATAAAGCATATCGAGGTGTTTACCTTTACCCATAGGTGCAACATCGACTGCGTAGTCAATTGTCCGGCAGCCGCATTTGCGCTCCATCCGAGAAAAACAAGGCATACTGGTGCCGCGTACAGAAAAGAATAAAGCATGGCTTAAAAACAACAAAGCTCTTAGATGCGATAGACTATGGCGGTTAACATCTAACGGCGAAGCGCTGGTTTATCGAATTTACCAGGGTACCTGATCCAATTCACAAGTAAGGAGATTTTGTTCTTTGCGCCAATCACCACGGGATAAACGTTCTCCGCATTGCTTGTACATATAGTCCAATCGAAGATACTGTTGGCAAGGCTGAATGTCTTCATAAACCAACGGATTGGTCAATCTCAATGTGGCTTTAGACCTGGAATATCAACCATCGACCAGACTCCCATACTGGAAAAGTGCTTTTTTTGATTTCAAAGCCACGTTTGGGGTACCCAAAAAGCTGCGTATATGACTTCATGTCGAAATATACATACGATCCCGAAAAACTTATACAGTTATGTAGACTGAAGTTCGGCACAATTTTTAGCTCTGTTCAAATTGAGAAGGATCTCTTTGAAACTATTGAAAATCAGACGAGGGTTAAGATAACTCTTGGCAACAGGTGCTACTTTGAACTCGGTAGGCAATTGAAAAACAGGGTCCCCAAGAGAACAAATCCCCGCAATATATATGGTCCTGTTCGTGTGGCTGACGGTTACAGAAGAAGATAAAATAATACCGATCTTTACAATGACATGGACGTGGTTCATGCATTCACAACCAATGCTTTCGATGATAGTGGCGCAGTGAAAATGATTCTTCGATTCGGTATCCTTGGGTGGACAACGAAAGCAGGTATACCCACGAACACAGTGGAGGTACCAAATGGTGAAGGACATCTCTACATTTGGGATGAGTTTGCGAGTGAGAGAGCTTTGGAACCATATGTCTGCGGAAGAAAGCAATGGCGTTGTTAGCCCTTCAAGCCCCAAAAATCATCTTCTTCGTTTTCTTTGATCCTAAGCGGGACAGAGAACATCTACTACATCTGCACGCCATCTTTTTCTGTTTCTGGCAATCGCTTTGAGCTCCTTCCAGCTTAACCCGAGTTTCGCATGGTCTGCCGGGAACCCAGCCTACATATATCGATTAAGGGGCTCCATTCCAGAGCCTTCTTTGCAATCTGCCATCTTCTTCAGAGTATCATTCTAAGATATCTGTTAAAAACTAGAAAATAGACTTTTCCAATTTCTATCCTATTTCCATTGTTAATTTTACTAGTTTTAAAGGCACGTGTTAGTAACATATCGGTGCATTACGTGCCCATCAAAGGCAGACTTAATATTACGGACAAAGTTGATCTTGTATAATTTTGTATAAAAAACTGCTTCCTGGAATATTTCTTTTTTTGGAAATCAATTATTTTTTTACTTAATACTCCTTTTCATATCTCTTTAGATAATAATCATTTCCGAGTTGAATTGAATAAATTAGTTATGTATTTAATCTTTAACATTGAATATGCTTTGTATTTTCATGTGCATTCTTAACTGTGCTGGACCATCACAAGGCTTTGGTAAGTATTCGACTCATACGTCATGCTGTCACTTGCTTATCAAAAACAAAGCCGTTGAATGTATTGCTCGCATTTATCGTATCAATTTAGTACAGCCTGCATTTGAGAGGGATTATCTATTTTCCTTTCCCTCCACCTTCTAGGCACCCGATGGCGATGTACAACCTAGCACCGAGGTGGACCTCTTCATATCAACCGAAAAAATAATGGTACTCAACACAGACCTCAAGGAAATCATGATGGACCATGCGCTGCGCACCATCTCCTACATCGCAGACATTGGCGATTTGGTTGTGTTGATGGCACGCCGCCGCTTCGTGCCGCAGGACATTGATGATGCGCCCAAGCCGAATCGCACACCCAAAATGATCTGCCATGTATTCGAGAGTGATGAAGCGCAATTCATAGCACAATCAATTGGACAGGCCTTCCAGGTGGCCTACATGGAGTTCCTTAAAGCAAATGGAATTGAGGATCATAGTTTTGTCAAGGAAATGGACTATCAAGAGGTGCTCAACAGTCAGGAGATTTTCGGCGATGAACTGGAAATTTTCGCCAAAAAGGAGCTGCAGAAGGAAGTGGTCGTTCCTAAGGCAAAGGGCGAGATATTGGGTGTAGTGATTGTGGAGAGCGGTTGGGGTTCAATGCTGCCAACTGTGGTCATTGCGAATCTTATGTCGTCCGGCGCTGCGGCGCGTTGTGGTCAATTGAATATTGGCGATCAGTTGATTGCCATCAATGGGCTAAGTTTGGTGGGGCTACCGTTATCCACGTGTCAAACGTACATAAAGAATACCAAAAATCAAACGGTAGTCAAATTTACAGTAGTGCCATGCGCACCTGTAGTCGAGGTTAAAATCAAACGACCCAATACCAAGTACCAACTCGGTTTCAGTGTACAAAATGGTGTGGTGAGTGAGCTTCAAAGATAACATGTGAAACTTAGGTCATTTTTTTTATAGAAAAATTATTACAAATTACACCTTTAACTTTCACAGATTTGCAGTTTGCTACGTGGTGGCATCGCTGAGCGTGGCGGTGTGCGCGTGGGGCATCGCATAATTGAAATCAATAACCAAAGTGTGGTCGCAGTGCCACATGAGAAGATCGTCAATCTGCTAGCGACTTCTGTGGGCGAGGTAAGCAAAATGATTTTATTTCTACACTTAAAAAACAAAAGTTGTGTGTGGATCCTAGGTACATCTGAAGTGAAACGTCTTCTCTTTTTATTGCCCGCATGACGTTAAAATGCCAAATTTGAATTTAACATTTTAAACAGGTAGCAACCCTCTTCAAATACCTCGAAAATATTATAAATATTCAATATATAGCTAAAATTGAGAAAGCAGTTCCTTCACAATTTTTTATGGAAAGAAAAGCAGTACCTACACTGAAAGAAAAAGAAGTACACTTTTTTGCATTTTTTATGCGTTTGACGCATTATTACTGACATTATTGACAAAAATTTACGGAAATCAAATACATATTTATATAATGACATGTTTGAGATCGTTGTCATTGATTAGTTGTAAACAATCATGGATATCTTAAATATCTTTTTTAAAACAACATTTAATGTTAAAAAGAAGTTATTATTAGTACAAAAGGTTTTTTGTGATATCTTTTCCAATTTATGTATTCATTATGTAAACGTATGTAAATTGGGGTGATCCAAAAATGCACGTGGAAACAGTAAAGTCGGAATTTTAGTGCCGCCTTCCCCTAGGATTATTCTACACTGAAAGGATTATACCCCTGTTTTTTTTATTTTGAAATAAAAAAACAATATTAGGGGATTCTCAAAGCGCTCAAAGTTTTCCATATATTTTATGTGGGGAAAACAACTTTTCTTAGAAATGGTGTTGAATTCTTAAAAATCAATATTTTTCGATCGAAAAACTTCGTTTCTCTTCAGGAAATTTCCAATAATTATACCCAATTGTTATTTTAACCGTTTTTTCATGGTAACTAAATTTTATAGATCCGGCAAAACCCCAGAAAATGCACAATGGGGGGACCAATAAAAACTTTTTAGTATTAAAAAACGGTTAAATTAATAATGACGAAAGTTGTTTTTCCCGATATAAAATACATGGAAAACTTTGAGCGCTCTGAGCACTCCATAAAAATATTTTTTTTTCGGTATAGAACAGTCCTAGGGAGTGGCGGCATAAAAATTCCGACTTTACTGTTTTTGGATCACTATAAAACTTTGCAGGGTTGCCACCAAAAGAAATATACATATATATATATATAAGATGTGGGCTGTTCGTTGGACTAAAAAGTGCGGTGTAAACTGAAAGCACTTGGTCTTCAGATGTGCAATAAGATTTCAGTTTTTTAATAGAGTTGCCGCCTGTTTACAAAAATATATGATATCATTCTGAGCGTGGCGAAGCCTCGCGCATAGGAAGCCGGCTAGCTATTAAATACCTTTTTAAATTCTTCTCTTACAGATTCTAATGAAAACTATGCCAACATCAATGTTCCGATTACTTACCGGCCAGGAGAATCCAATCTATATTTAAAGCAAGCGGCTTAAACTGGCTAAAACGTATACATACATAAATACTTACAACTTTAAATGAATACTTATATAAACAAGTACTTATAAATTATATTTAGTTACAAATCACTTTTAGCAATTTAAGCGAAACTTCACACCTGTATTTCCAAAAAAAAAATAATAATAATACTAATAAAAAAATACATAAAAAAGTTTAAAAGTGGTTAAATAAACAAATGTAAATTACAGTTTGTTAACTATATTAAAATAACAACAACAACAAATTTAGCAAATGGAATTAGCAAACTGTTCATTAACATAAAATTACATACATATAAATAAAATGCATACATTAGATGAAGCAAATTGGCAAAAATGAAATGGAGTTGGAAAAAAAAATACTCAAGGCATTTCGAACACAGAAAATTGAGAATTAAATAAGTTTAAACAAAATAGCAAGCTAACTGTAAATTTTAAGCATTCACAAAAATAAGATGGAATTAAACGTTGAAATAATAAAAAAGATTAACTATAAAATATATGTATGTATAAAAAATAAAAACTATTTCTATATATGTATGTACTTTACTCAGTTAGCTGCCTAAAAAACTAGCGCTCTCTGCTATGGCATTACGCCAAACACATTCAAACACACACACATATGCAATTGAATTACATTTATATATTCGTAAAAAATATGCGATAAAGTAACAAGAACATGGACATTAAAGACAAGAACTCGCATTTTACATAAATACATGCATACCACTGCGCAGGCATATAGCTAAACCAAAACTAAGAAAAAATAAGTTAGTTATTAAAAAAAGTATAAAAAAATTAGTCTAGTTATACTAATTGTTAGAGTACTTAAATAGTGTTGAGCGATACATACTACATACACATATACAAAAATACATACTTGCATATTTAAAAACATACACACATAATACTTGAGGACTATATAGCGAAAATAATTAAAAAAGAATTATAAGATAAAAATACATATACATATACATACATATATATATATATATAAGAAAAAAACGCAAACCCATAAACAACAAATTTCAAAACACAAAAACATCAATCGTGAACACGTTGACCTTTTGCAGAATTCGTCCTTACAGTGCTAGCATTTAGCTTAGTTGCTATTACTTATACATATACATAAATCTAAAAAAAAAATTATATAAAAAAACCACATGCATACATACAAAACAGCAAATACACCCCGTGTCATAATTATAAGCGCACCTTATTATATTTTGTTATTTAATTTTAGTAATCTATAAATTAGCGTGGGCCGAAAATCCGCTTTTTTTAGAATTTTGATTGGTAATAGCAAAAATATGGTTCACTATGCTCTAAAAAAAATCTGTGTGAAATATGACAATTTTTG
>NW_016158040.1:115206-158763 GCF_001687245.7 Rhagoletis zephyria
GATGGCGAGCCCATGTTCATAATATCGCCAACGCGTACAGCGGCAAGTTCCCAAAGACACTGTTCGACAGAAAGCACTTTGTGACGTGTCAAGATGGTCGGTATACTGTGGAATAAAACGACACCGGTAAATCTTTAGGAGCTGAACGTTTTCCGCCTAAGTCTGACAAACATATTTACATTTTTAAGCGTTACTCTGGATAAAAATCTGAGCTGTCAGAAGAACATAGCTCAGCGTTATGAAAAGGCATCTATAGTTCTGTACATTGTGGAAAATAGCCTTAGGAAAAACTGGTACTCAGCTTATTCTCCTATATGTCGCTATTGCCCTAGATAAAGTGATCGGTCTTAAACTACTTAGCAAAGTACAACGGCTTAATATGATCTGCATCAGTGCAGCAAAACCACACAACACCAAATTACGCTACAAATGTCTCTATGGATTTCCTGCGACTCGTTTAAGAGAGACTTCTCAATGGGAGTCGAGATATCTGGGACGCTTTTTTTATTTTGAGTAAATCTGATTTTTTTCCGAGAAGCACGGATTTGTACATAATATAATTTATTCTATTTGAAACGTTGGTTCCGGCTAGAAATTTCTCTATGGAGATCCCAACCAGGGATTAGAAGGTTGAAAGCTACTATACTGATAGTAATGAAATTACATATCGCAAATGTTTCGAAGCTCAATGGCAAAGCGGGAAAAAATATATTATTTCGTTTACCAGACTACTGTAGTGTTCTTCAGGCTGAGGTTTCATATGANTGATTTTTTTCCGAGAAGCACGGATTTGTACATAATATAATTTATTCTATTTGAAACGTTGGTTCCGGCTAGAAATTTCTCTATGGAGATCCCAACCAGGGATTAGAAGGTTGAAAGCTACTATACTGATAGTAATGAAATTACATATCGCAAATGTTTCGAAGCTCAATGGCAAAGCGGGAAAAATATATTATTTCGTTTACCACACTACTGTAGTGTTCTTCAGGCTGAGGTTTCATATGGATGCTATACATAATATTCCAGCGACAGCCAAGCTGCAATTAGAGCTATGAGCTCAGTCATGATTAACTCGAAAAGTGAGCTGGACTGTCGCCAATATCTACATAAAGGTGCTCTTACACAATATGTATTTGCATGTGTACATGCCACTTATTACTTATGGAAATGCCAACATATCGTGCAGAGGCAAATTAGATTTGTTTCTGTACAAAGCAGATGCACGTACATGCGAAATAGAAATGTTTCTATTTTCATCTGACACACAGGTAGAATCATCTGAGTTTAGTTTATTTCGTTTTCAAAGATCGTATTTTTAAATAGTTAAACAAAAGACTGTGAATTTGACAGACATACGTAGTTACATATGTTNCAGGTAGAATCATCTGAGTTTAGTTTATTTCGTTTTCAAAGATCGTATTTTTAAATAGTTAAATAAAGACTGTGAATTTGACAGACATACGTAGTTACATATGTATTGAAAAAGTTACATTTCAACTATCTTGAAAGCTCTGTACTGTCTTTCGAAAGACTAATTGAAAGGACGGCTAACGAGGAGGTCTTAACATTATTCTTTTTATATTTGAACAATAAGTTTTTTCAAAATTAGATAAAATTTAAAAATTATACATTTTTTCCATTTCAAAACAATAAAAAAATAAAAAATACAGAAAAGACCGAATTAAAAAAGCAAATATATACAAAAAATATTGAAAATTAAAATAAATAATAACACATATTATTTTCTTTTTCAAACAATAAAAGTTGAAGATTAAATTAAAAAAGAAAAAAATTAAAAAACTACATAAATAAAATAAAAAAAAAAATATTTTCAAAACAAAATCTAAAAGAAATTAAATTAGACAAAAAATAAGGTACAAAAGTACAAAAAAATTCAATAAAACTAAAACAAGTATTTTTCTGTTTAGAACAATAAAATCTAAAAATAAAAAGATATTTATTTANTTTTCAAAACAAAATCTAAAAGAAATTAAATTAGACAAAAAATAAGGTACTAAAGTACAAAAAAATTCAATAAAACTAAAACAAGTATTTTTCTGTTTAGAACAATAAAATCTAAAAATAAAAAGATATTTATTTAAAAAAAAAGAGGAAAAATTCCAAAAATTGAATGAAAACACAAAAAATGCAACTCTAAAAATTGGAAGAAAATTATGTATATTAAGAAAAGAGGAAAAACTTAAAAAAACGCTTCCCTAAAAATTAAATTAAAAAACCCAATTCTATTATCGTTGAAAACAATAACATCTAAAAATTAAATTAAAAAAGTAATAAAGAAAATTATATTAAAAAAAAAGAAAAGAATTAAAATAGGGACCAGTAATTTTAATTATCGAATAAAAATAAATTACTGATAACCTCCTACTTTTTTTGAAGTGGGTTAAACAAAAAATCCGCTCCACTGGGTAAAAAAAGTAATCATTTTGGCAAACATTTATGGTGGTCTATATCTTCTCCTTCTGGTACTTGGAAACATCGGACTAAATTTATATTATCATTTCATGCTTATGAAAGGTATACAAAATTANAAGAAAAGAGGAAAAACTTAAAAAAACGCTTCCCTAAAAATTAAATTAAATTAAAAAAACCAATTCTATTATCGTTGAAAACAATAACATCTAAAAATTAAACTAAAAAAGTAATAAAGAAAATTAAATTAAAAAAAAAGAAAAGAACTAAAATAGGGACCAGTAATTTTAATTATCGAAATCGGTTCACGGCCACGGTTATAAAAAAAAAATATTCCGACGAACTGATAACCTCCTACTTTTTTTGAAGTGGGTTAAACAAAAAATCCGCTCCACTGGGTAAAAAAAGTTCGTTGTAATCATTTTGGCAAACATTTATGTTGGTCTATATCTTCTCCTTCTGGTACTTGCAAACATCGGACTAAATTTATATTATCATTTCATGCTTATGAAAGGTATACAAAATTGTGGAAAAATAGTACGTTCGCGACCCGTACATTCGCGACCGGTACTTAAGTTTATAAATAGAAAACTACTAGAGATATTTCAACGCGAAATTAGTTAGGAGGAAGATACTTTATTCCACTTTAATATAAAATTAATCGCTTTAGATTCNTTTATAAATAGAAAACTACTAGAGATATTTCAACGCGAAATTAGTTAGGATTTAGGTTAGATTTTAAAATTTATAATATTCTGTTCCATATCGCAGTTTCTTGCATTTTTCAACTTGCAGCCAAAAGCGACTTCCATTATTCGTTCGTTCACGACCGCATGTTTATTGCTAACATATTGAAAAATAAAAATCGAAAGATCACCCCTTTTGCACAAAAGATATACCTAACAAAATGCTATCGAAACATAAAAGGAAATTAATAAAAATTTAGGTTTTCCTTCTTTTTCGAACTTCAAAAGCGTGCGAACGACATTGGAAATGTCCATATCCGCTCATTTGTTAACCGGATATCCGGTTAATATCCGTTTATTTTGCTAACCATATATTTGGATACTCGAATTTTTTAATCACATATAAAGCTTTACACATTCAGGTGACCGGATATTCGAAGATTCGTATTCTTCGGATAGTCAAAAAATCCGTAGCACCCCTAATTCTATCTATTCTACGTATTTTTAGTTAATTTACGCTATAAAAGCTATGAAGAATTGCTCTTCTTATAACATTTCGAAATGTTCTACAACTCGACTGCATTTATTTTTCACTCCCTCACAAATTCGTCTGTGCCACGAACACTACACTAAAAATAATAGTAATTGAAAAAACATTTAGAAATATTATCTTACAAAGTATGCGGCGGTTTGAAAGCAGTTTTACATAATTTTTTTTTGTTCGTCAAAAAACGAAACGTAACGGAACGCATGCAAAAATAAGAGTTATCACAGATTAGCAGAATGTTGAAAATATATCAGTTGTACTAGAAAATTGTAATAGTTAGAAAAACGTCGATCGATGTTGTAGAAATTAAAAAATAACAACTGCAAATGGGCGCAACACACACAGACACACACAAACGTATACAACAACCAAAAATTCGTTGTTGTCACGAACACTACAAATGAACTTCGAAACTACAAAAATATATTCGAAAAACACAAGTTCGTACAACTAAATTTGGAAAAGACACTACAACAATTTTATTGATGCAATTTTGAAAATTATCAGCAAACTCTACACGAATTCATTTGTAGTATTCTGCGGCTTTGCTTTTCGGCGAGTTTTCTCTCTCTACATACTACAAATGTGTGTACTAACTCGCCGCAATGTCGCCGCTGTACGCCCATTTACAAAAATGCTATTCTAATAGGAACAACAACAACGTTGACTAAAATTGTTGAAACGACACTACTTGCGCGAAGATAAACCAATACATTTACCTTCTTTGTTCTTACTCTTTTTGACTTTTTTCTCGCCGCTAGTGCTGTTGGAGCCAGCGGAGCTGCTGTGACCACCACCACCACCGCCACCACCAACACCGTTGCCATTGCCACTACCACCGCTACCGCTGCCACCAACACTGCCATTCGCATTGCCAGTGCCAACAAGGCCAACACCACCACTACCACCTCCACTACAGTTACCGCTGCCACTGCCACTATTGCTGCCGCCGCTATTCGGCAGACCGTTTGAGTTGATCGTCGAGAGATCGAGCTCTTTCTTCGAGTTACCGCTGATGCAAGCGGAGCCATCCGAGCCACCCGGGCTGCCCATTGTGACTACGCAGTCTTGTGTNCTGCCGCCGCTATTCGGCAGACCGTTTGAGTTGATCGTCGAGAGATCGAGATCTTTCTTCGAGTTACCGCTGATGCAAGCGGAGCCATCCGAGCCACCCGGGCTGCCCATTGTGACTACGCAGTCTTGTGCATCGATCGACTTGATTGGCGACTTGTCGCTGTGCTCGGATGATGATATGGAACCGTCAATGTCGAGCAGTTTGCTAGTCGAGTTCTTCGGTGGTATCGGCGGTGGGATTTCGGGTGTGGTCGTGAGCAAAGCATTATAGCCATTGCGTGTTTTAGTGCTCGCCATTTGCTGCTTGGGCGAGATTTTCGAAAGTATCGAGGCGCGCGGCTTACGTGACTCCCACGATTTGTTATCATCATAGTAACCCTGATCGTCTAGCCGTTGATGGCCGAGCAGTCGATCTGTTTCGAGATCAGTGTCGACATCATCTTCGTCTGCGCTCAGATTCTTCGAGTGATGTCCAGGCGAGGAAGCGAGTAGACTTTTTATGGCGCTATTATCCAGATTACGGGGCAGCCAAACAGGCGAATTCATCACAGGCGAAGGTGTGCGCGGTATGCTGCGCTCGGGTATTGGAGGCGGTGGTGGCTGCAATTGCGAGTGGGTCTGCGTTGCTGGCAATGACTGGGTTGACTGTGGCTGCGGTGGCGGCTGTGACTGAGCGTGCGATTGGTTGGTGCGTTGTGCGGTGCTGAGGCCAACGCCACTCTGATGCTGTGTGTGTAATTTGCTGCGATTCAGCGTTGAGCTGATAGCCGAAGCCACAGATGTGACACCACTGTTGGAGTTGATACCGACTGTTGGAACGAGTGCACTACTGATGGGCGATGTGGCGCTGGGTGGTGGTGGTGCAGAGTGTAGGTTGTCCTTGTAGGGTGTGGGTTGCAAGATCTCCGGTTCAGGGCTTAGTATATTCGGCTTGCGATGCGGGGCTGGTGCAGGCGGTGGTGGCGTCATCTGCACCATATCGGGGCGATGGAAAATGCCTGCAACGTGATGTTGAAGTGAGATGCTTATTTGCAAAGAATTAAATTACATAAAATGTATAGTTATAAGACATACTTATCGAGTAAAGCGAATCCAGTTCGGGATCAATATTCTTGAATACTTTTTTGTTGCTGTTATTTGTTGGACTCTGTCCCAGCAGCTCGCGTTCACCAACGCGTCCATCACGCTTCGTGGCCGAACGCACCGATTCACGCCCAGAATCTTCGTGCAAACCAGCTGTTGGCGTGGGACTATCGTTTCTATGTAAGTACATTGTATCATGAATAATATTTGACGATATCGAGTTGTTTCTTGGCTCCCCGCCAACACCACCTACACCACCATCGGCCGTTGAGATCGTCAGATTGTTCATGCTATTGATGCTGTTGTTGGTGGACAAGCGTTTCGTGTCCATCAACATCGAAATGCCACCACTACCGACGAGATTGTGGGATGTCGCGGCGCTCGGCTGTTGCATGTTGCTATTCAGATTATTTTGGTTGTTGTTCTCCGTGTCGGAGGTGTGTCCGGAGGAGAGACCATCCTCAAGTACAGGCATGCTGGAGGCATAGTACTTTGTGTAGTTCGAACATGATGTTGAGACACCGTTTATTTCACCAGAGAGACCTGTTTGGAGAAGTAAAGGGAGGTTTATTTTTTTGAGTTGAGTTGACAAAGGGTCGTTTACGGTTTTGAGGATCTACAAGTATTTTAACATGGGGTGATCGGAAAGGTTTATGTCTTAGATTTTGAAAGACAAAAGTCTTTTGTAAGACATTTGTAAATACTGGCAACTACCTTGAATGCTCTTTTCTGTCTTTCGAAAGACTAAATAATTGAAAGATCCTCTGCATTTTTTCAGTGACCTTTGGACTTCAGCATCTGCGCAAAATTTTAAGTTGCTACGCCCATTACTTTGGGCACAATGAAATACCAAATTTTATATGGAACTTGATTTTTTTTTTCGAAACAACAATTTTTTTTTTTCATGAAGATTAAGATAATGATTTTTACTATTTCGTTCACAGTTGTATCATTTTTGCCATAATTATTAAGAAAATTTTTTTGAGCCAAATCAAAAGAAAATTTAGTTAAAAAAATTAGAAAACATAAAGTAAAGAAAAAAATATATAAAAAAAGGAAAATATAAATAGAATAATATCGTAATTAGACGAAATTAAAAAAAATATATTCATCGTAGGACAATCAAATTTTTAAGAAAATGAAATAAAATATAAATAAATATATAAATATTAAATTAAACTAATCAAATAAATAAATAAAGTTAAAAAATTTAATAAAAAAGCAAAAAATAAGTTTCTTTAAATTAAACGAAATTAAAAAAATACATATATTTCTTTCCAAACCAATACAAACTAATAATAATAAAAAAATTACATAATAAAGTAATATACAAAAATTAAATGAAATTAAAAAAAGAAATCTTTGTAAGACAATAAAGTTAAAAAATTTAAAGAAAAGCAATTTAAAAAACAAACTAACTAAAACTTTAGTTAAATACAAATTTTTTATTTTTCAAACAATCAATTTTAGAAATTAATAGAGAATTAAGACGAACGAGTCGTTCCCACGACAGTCGGTTCTACGTAACCGGAACGACCTCGATTTATGTATATTTGGCCAAGGATTGTCACTCCAGCAACACTCCCGAAAAACTATTAGGGGAATTTGTATGCTGGTACCAGAATAAGCAAAATCTTTCAAAATATCTTGCCTACTGTTATCTAATTGTCTTACAAAAGACTAAATCAGAATTGCGCTGAAAGTCTACGCAATCCCTTTAGTTTGATATTTGTTTGTACACATTTAATTGGCATATCTAATTGTTTTTTTTTTCGGATAGTTGGCACCCTTTTTTAAATGAATATTGTAAGTCTAAACATTTTGATGTGAAATATTTAAAATTAATATTTTTAGAGAGCTGGCAACCCCCTCTGAAATCATGCTTATGTTAAAGTTTCCTTAAAATTGCTAGCTTCTATGTCTACGCTTTTCTTTTGAAATGTCTAAAAATTTGTAAATGTATGTAATTAATTTTATTTTCATTGACAAACACCTTGAAACTTTAAACTAATTAAGAGTCATTGATTTAAAATACAAAAGGTTAATATTGTATTTAGCTAACATACATATGTATTTCAATAACTTTCGTTTCTAAAAAGAGGCAACTCTATTCGAAAATCCTTAAGAATGCAAGTGTCTTTAAACACATATCCTTTGTTACGTTTTTATTTATCTATAGGCGCACTTTAATAATTTATTTAGATTTCACTTGTGATTAATTGATTTTTTTTTTCAGACGGTAACCTTGCTTAAAAATAGTTTAGTGTCAAAGCGAACTTCTTTATATACATATACACAAACACAGAATAGTTGCTGTCCAAATTTTTATTTTTAGAAAGCTGGCAACCCTCTATGAAATCATACTTATAATAAAGTTTCCTCAAAATTCCTTATCTCGATGTCTACGCTGTTTTTTTTTTAAATATTTAAAAACAAATTTAAATATTTAATTCATTTTATTTTCAGACATATGGCAACCCCATTTGAAAACTTTCTGTAATAAATGCTTCTTTGCTTGAGAAACACATAGAAACTTTTAATCAATTAAGAGTAAATTTCTTAAATTTGTTTGATATGCACGTGGCAACTCTATTTTCAATAAGCTTTTGGTTACTTAAACTTTCCCAACATCCATTGGCTTCAAACACAAAAGTTTAATATTTAATTAAACTTAGTTATTTAGTTAATTATCGTTTTGAAAAAGGTGGCAATGCCTTTTTTAAATGTAAATATTCACTTGTTTTGTAACATTGCACGAACCTATGTACATATGTATATACATTTCCAACAAATTTAATTTTTATAAGGTGGTAACGCTAATGAATAATTTGTATGTATTTGAATATTGTATGTGGGTACTCTTTCGACAAATATTAACAAACACAGAATACTTACTATCCAAATCTCCACAATTCGAATCGTAGTCTGTTGTCTCGGGTGAATAACGGTAAGTGCTCGGTGTATCTAACTGATTGTGATTGACACCATCTTGTTGATCCAATTGCTCGCCGCTACTACGACTAGCCGAGTCCAGGAAGAAATCAAAGTCACGCATCAATGGACTGGCGGTAAAGCGTCGCCGATGTGCATGCACCGAATTATTGTAAACATTGCTATTGCTATTGCTGATGCTGTTATTGCTGCTGGTGATGTTGCTGTTGTTGGTAGTTTGTTGTTGCTGCCGATGATGAAGACGTGCGCGCTGATTAGTAGTAGTAGTTGTTGTTGTTGTTGCTGTTCTCTGCGTTTCTTCTTGTTGGGTTTGTGATTGTTGTAATGGTTGCTGTTGCAGGTATTTTATATGTTGTTTTTCCTGTTGTTGTTGTTGTTGTTGCTGTTGCTGTTGCGCCTGAAGACGATATGTCGCTGTTGGTGTTGGTGATGTTTGCAAATGTGACTGCGTATCCCGCGGATTGTTGCGTTGTTGCAATGTTGTTTGCAGCTGTCGCATTTGGTTGTTATGTTGTTGCTGTAGCTGGTGATGGTGGTGATGGTTTTGCTGTGGATGTATGTCATCCATATCCACACCCATTAGTCCATCATCATCGTCGTCGTCATCCTCTTCTTCTTCATCGTCTTCGTCTTCGGCGTCTACATTTAAATTTGAGTGCGAGTCTAACTCATCATCGTCACCGCGATCCAAATTGCTATGGAATTCGTATTGGATGTCCTGTAAATGAAAATAGAGTGGGATTTAAGTTGAACAAGGAGGTGTGCCATACAAAATTTAGATTTTGACATTTTTAAGGACCGCCCTAATATATACATAAATATGTTCCTAGTACATTTACAAGAAGGCGAAAAACATTTTCAACTTACGATACTATCAACGTCGCTTCCATTCTCAATCGGTCGATCGTCTATCGAGGGACACTTGAAGAACTCTTCGAGCACTTTGCGCGTCTCGGAGAATTCATAGAGGTAGTCGAACGTCGAAGACTTTGTTGGTATGCTAAAGGCGCTGCTGCTAATTGTCGTCACAGGCTTGCACGCCGCCATTGCGCTTGTACTTGGTGGCGGCATGGCTGCGGAATTCGCCACATTAAGCGCCGGTGAATCGGTGGCGCAGGTGAACGTTGTTGGCACACCCGTTGCAGATATAGCTTCCGGTGTGGTCAAATCGGATATTGTGCCAATCTCAGAGACATCATTGCTCGTATCCTCGGCGTTATTGTCCAAAGTGCAAGCTGTTGGTGGCGACGATTGCCGCTGTTGTAACGCTTGTGGTTGCTGCTGGTATTGATAATCCGGCAGCTGCTGTTGTTGGTGTTTAGAATTATTATGACTTAGCAGCATAATTGGTGGAGTACTCTCGCGTGGCGGTGAAATAATGCGCTGCAAATGGAAAATCGGCCATGAGAGGGTAATATAAAATTCAGAAGAGAGCTCATGAAGCGTTCATTTACCTGCGGAAAGCCGGGACGCGCCGGATATTGTTGCTGTGGTGAATTGTGCGTGGTTGTTGTTGTTGTTGTAGTCGTATGTTGGCTGTTGCCACCAGCGCCATTGTTGGAGCTTGTTGCCGCTGCAGTGGTCTTTGTCAAGCGCTTTTGCTGTACGTGCACCGAATTCGGCTGCATTGACAGTCCCACATCTACATCTTCTGCTATCTCTTCTGCATCTGCATCTGCCACTGCCGCTGCTACCGCATCCTCGGCCTGCTTATCATCATCAGCAGTGGGCGCAACGCCACTTGTCTGTCCGCCAATGCGGCGTGGTGAACCCTCGTACTCTGTGCGCGCGAAATATACAAAAATAAGGAAATAGTGTTAGTGGTGATAGCTGCTGGCATCAATGTAGCTAAGCGCATAATAAATACTAGTAAAGATTGTGTGCTTGGTCCCAAAGGGATGCACGTACCTATTATGCCGTGTCGCGTTTCCACTGCGTGCATTGTGTAGCCACTTCGATCCAAGTATCTCTTTGGATGATCCTTGTACATTATTGACGTGCCATTGTTGCTAGTGTTGTGACTTCCTGTCACCTCCACATCGCCGTGGTTGTTGACGACTTGTTCAGCGTATTCATCTTTGTCGTCGTCAACCAGTGTCAAGGATGCGGGTTGTCTGTGGTGCTTTTGTTGCTGCTGCTGCTGTAGCTGGTGTCGAGTCATAGCTGTTGGTATTGTTGGGGCGCTTGTGTCGGTTGTTACTCTCAAATCTGTATATAGAAAAAAATGTTAAGAAAATGTTTAGTTATATTTTAGGTCATTTGTTGCTGTAAACGCAAGCAAAATGGAAACGGAAATCTGCGATTTGTCAAAATTTACTGATATTGCATTCGAAAAATTTTGATATCACAGTTACATAAATATTCGTAAATAGAACAAAATTATTTACCTATTTTGACTCTTTTTCTATAAGAATGGGAGGTTAATTTTGAATCAAATACCTAATAAGTTCTTCGAAAAGGGCTTCACTCAAAGAATTCTGCAGTTGTATTGATACCTTGAGTCAAACGACAAGGCTGGTAAAAGTCATTAAAAAAATCCAACAGCTGGATTCACTCAAGATGCCAAAGGTTATTTTACGGATACAAGGGGTGAGACTCTTTGAGTTCTTTTGAAGACTAATTTTTCTGGAAATCATTATTATTATTATTATTATTGGACATAAAGCACTGCGACCTCAAGATCAGTTGTATTCTTTCATCGATTTATAGTGTGTCTATTAACCCAGTATCTGAAAGAGGCCTTAGTATGGAGCCTAAATCCACGGATTCCACTTTGGCCTCGGTTATTAAATATTCACCCAGGAGTCTTATACGTTTGTGCATTAGTCAAGGAAATCCTTCTAAGATGAACTGTGTGGTCCGTCCTGCAAAGTCTTCTTCGCTCCTGCGACTAAATTCCCTGTTTAGTTAGTGATAGTTCAGCTCATAAATTCTATAAAGCGTTTTACGTTATATGTTTCTAAAAGTGCTTTGCATTGCTCTAGATCTGGTAGACTATCTTAGCAGCGATTTCTTTTAGTCTCTGTCTCTAATCGGGTCAGGTCACAGAAGGATTCTGGGCCGATGAAGGGGATTGCTGCTCCCTTTTTCGCAAGTTTACCAGCAATCTGGGTTTTATGCAATGTCTCGGAATGTAGAGAATCCAAACTCGATTGGACAGACCAACAGTGCTCAGCACTCCATCATCAGTTTACATGTTACCTTATGAGATATGAGGGCTTTGATAGCCGCTTGGCTGTCAGTTAAGATCGCGATGTTCTGATTCCGGTAGTTTCGCTTAAAGTCAGCGTATCTTTCTATGGCATATGTTTCAGCCTGGAAAATTGACGTATGGTTTTCCATGGGTTTCAAGTATCTTAGGCTCGGTCCAACTACAGCTACCCCGGTACCATCTTCAGTAAATGAGCCATCAGTGTACCAGGATATCATATATGGCTTGTATACACTTGTACAGCTCTTCTTATTACTCACATCAGTTCACATCTTTGCAAAGCTGTAACTACCACACAACGACTATACACTTATGGTGGGTCTCACAACTGGTCACAATTTGTTAGCTAAGAACGCCGTAAAAATGGGTTTGGTGAGTAGTGATAACTGTAGGAAATGCGTAATGGAACAAGAAACGGTGGAGCACATATTGTGCGGTTCTCCAGTGAAGACAAATTTGCGTCTCAACTGCTTCGGGAGGCGTTGCTTACTAACCTCGAATAGGCAACAAAAGAAGGGTTTCACAAAATCGCTAAGAAGGTTACATGAATTCTTGAGATAGCGCCCACTTATGGTATGACCGACGCATTATGGTCGGTGTGTCGATGTGAATAACCCTCGGTCAAAGTCTTCCCATGTCCATATCTCTTACTGAACACGTAGGGTATTCAGTGAATGCTTCTCATTGCACCGCATGTCCAACTACATGGGTGGACAAAAAACTAGGGCGGCCACGAACTCTTAGGAAGTGCCTTGTGCAAGAGGATCTACATATCAACACTTGGTATGAATAACTGACAGAACTTTGCAAAGGAAAGAAGTCTTGGCCTGAAATCAACAGGTAGTTATTACTAAAAAAAAAAAAATAAAATAAAAAAATTCCAATAAAACAGATCAAAGCGAGTAATTTTCGAAAGCTTTAGTCATTAATAAATAAGGTCTTGTATCTTGTAGAAGGAAAAAAAGTTATAAATGTTTTTTACTCACTTTGCCAACTTTCGGCGATATCGTCGAATACCACCACTTCCCCATTATTAGCCACAGAATGTCCGTTTGTATTGGCGACGTTGCTGTGCTTCCTGGAGTTCCGGTGTTTCACAGGCTGGTACTGTTGCGGTTCACCCGCATCGACATCAATGCAACGGCCTTGTTCTCTTTCAAAATCACGTTCACGTTCCCGCCCGTTTGCCCTTTCCTTTTCTTTTTCTCGTTCTCGTTGCATTTCTCTTTCATTTTCTCGCTCACACTCTAGCTGCCATTCTCGCTCGCGACCACGTTCCCGGTCCCGTTCGTGTTCGCGTTCTCTTTCCCTTTCCCAATCACCCACATAAGCTGCTGCCGCCTTCCGTTGTTCTCGTTGTTCTCTATCGCGCTCCCTTATCTCGCGCTCGACAAGTATACTATTATCGCTGACACTAATGACATGTTGCTGCTGTTGCGGTTGCAGGTCCAACGACGTTTTGCTCCCATACAAATAATGACTAGCGATCGGTGTGAGACCTTCAGCGCATGAATTTTGTACGGCCTGCAGACCACTTTGTTGCTGTTGCTGTTGCTGCTGCTGCATTAGCTGTTGCTTAAAGTTATGACCGTGTTTTGTACCCATTTCAGCATATTGCCCACCAGCGGCGTCGGGTTCCGTTATGGCGCGAGCAAGACGGCTGATGTGTTGTGATTGTGACTGTGTGCGCTGCGCTGCCGGAGGATGGTGTTGCCGGGGAGGAACACTATTTGTGTAAGGCTGTTGCTGGTAATGCGACCGTCGCGCGGTCATTTTGGTTGCTGCGATATCAACTGGTTTTGTTGTCGTGGACGTGGAACCGAATGTGGTTGATTGAGTGCTGACAGAAGTTGTTATGTTGTGGGACTCCGCATCGCCTATGTCATCGTAGCTGGGCGGTGAAGTCGCATGTTCAGTATCATTGGTGACATGCGCCGCCGTTGCTGCTGCTTCATTTGTGGAATTATGACGCACTGTATCCCAGTAGTTGCCATCTCTTATAAATGGATTCTGATTAAAGCTGCCCGTTGTTACGTTCGCGCCATGGTTGGCTTGCTTGTGTTGTTGTAACAGTTGGACTGGCTGATGCTGCGGCTGCTGCTGTTGCGCCGCTGAGCTCGTAAAATGCGTGTACGGCTGCTGGATGGGGTGGTGGTGCGTGCCATAACTGGCGCGCTTACGTGGCATTTCGTAACTGTTGCTGCTGTCGCCGGTTTGATGTTGGCGCTGCCGCGCTTGTGACTGCGAATGTTTCGTTTCGGTGTGGTAGTAGAATGTAGGCGGATACGAGGGCACGGGTAGCTCTTCGTCTTCGTCTTCAGCGATACCGTTATCGTTAATATTTTCGACCTCGATTTCGTCGCTGCAGATGCCGTGTTCGTTATAGAGATCGCCGCCGCCTTTATCGTTGCGCGTACGACGTGTGCTCAATGCTTGTTTCTCTTCCTCGCTGTTTCTGTGTTGATGGCGAGCTGCGCGCTCAAGTGGTTTTCTCTCCACGCTGCCTGTATGACTAAGAAACGGATTTGTCGAAATACGTGGGGTCACCGACGACAGCGACTCGGATGACACCGAAGACGTTGAGGGCGGTGGTGGTGATTGTGTGATAATATTGACGCTTTTGTAGTAGTTGGTTGTCGTGGTCGCCGCCACTGGCACCGGCACTGACGGCAGTGGTGTTGGTGTTGGTGCTGTTGCTGCTGCTGCTGTTTCTACCCTGATGTTCTCTGTGGACTCGTTGTCGCACACGTCTCGTTCAAATTTCGGGTTCAAGCGTTTTTTATGACTACCAACTGGCGTGCTGGGTGTGTACTCTTCGTTCTTCGATAGTGCGCGCGTGGCGTTTAAGGCTTCGCTATCACAGCTACTATGACTTTTGCTCTGAATGTTGTCGCTGCGACTGGTTGCGGCGTTGCTATTTGGTGACAGTTGACGTGGTCGACACTTTGGAAATAATAGCGATATTTGATCGTTCAGCAGCGGCGGTGAGGTGGAAAGAAGACCTTGCGATAAATTTACAGTTGTTGTTGCTGTTGTTGGCGACTTTGTGACTGCTGTCGATTCATGGCTCTGTGGCTGTTCCTCCTCAACGTTTGCGGTTTCCTCCTCCACCGCAGGCGTTCTGGTTGTTGAGGGAGAACTGCTGTTGCTAGTCTGGTCGTCGCCAGCAATATTGCCACTACCGTTGTACAATGACGAAGGTCGCGACGAGTAATGAGATGAATGGTGGTAGTCTACGCCAACGTCAGCATCACTCGCTTGCCCCGTTGCGGTGGTGAGACCACTTAGTGAAACGGTTTTAGCGGCAACTCTGTTTTTGACGTTGCTATTGCTTCTGCTGGTGCTGTTGTTATTGTTATTATTACTACCAACACCATTTAATGCTAATGAGTTATAATAGCTGTTATGTGTCGTTGTCGACGACGATGTTGACGATGATGGATGGTGATACGATTGTGTGTGCTGATGTTGTTGTTGCTGTTGCTGCTCGGATGCTGATCTCTGGTAATTGGAATTGTTTGCGGTTGCAGCTGCGGTTGCGGTCGAGCCTAGTGTCGCCGCCGCTGCTTGTTGCTGTTGATGTGGATGATGATTTGAGCTACTCGTTGGTTGTCCAGCAGCAATTGTTGTTGTTGTAGTTGTGCTTACCATTATTATTGCCAATGCACTGTTGTTTTAGTATTGACAATAGAGGGGGGAGAGAGAGCAGATAAAAACAAAAATTAGTATGCAAGTTTGTAATAGCTTTGAGAAGAGCTTAAGTTTCGATTACTGTTACATTATAGCTTTTAATTCTTCAACATTTCTGTTACACATTTTTTTGCTCTCTAACGGCAAATTAATACAAACAATTGGTGAGGTTAACATAAATAAGCGATAAAAAATTAACTTCTTTCCCGAGAATCGCGAGTTTTGTACAGGCAAAGCCTGCTATTGGCGGGGCGGTATTAAGGTCTTCAGGCTATGTAATCAGAATATTAAATTCAGGTATTAGAATCAGAACACATCGATGGTGTCGGATATAAAACAATGATAGCTACCCATTCATTTGTTACATTCGATTTTTGTTGAAGTTTATAAAATTTTTTAAGTATTATTTTGTCAAATTTAAAAATGAATGTAAGATTATTGCGTAATATAATGTTGCCTTAAGAGCTTTTACTTGTAATCAATCAGAAATAAATACATATATATCTATATATATACGACCTTAATATATCAGTATCGCGGGGTACCCCCTTTATTTTATTCTAAGTACAAAATAAATATATTTACGAAAATTTAATAATAAAAAAAAGAAATTAAGTTTAGGTACGCTCGTTTTAAGAAAGTTTCGTTGACCATTTACAACTCAGCGAGTTTGTGAATTTATATGAACAAGTTTTAGAAATATGTGAAATTGACCAGATTTCAAGTCATAATTTTTAGAATTTTTGCGATTTATAAATAATTTAATTTTTTTAAACCCTGTTAGCGACCATAAAAATTTGTTTAAAACTAAAAATTTATAAAAAAAAATCAAAAAATTAGTTTTGCAGTTATTGCAATAGGTAAAATCATACCCGGAATATCATTTTGTCTTTAACATAAAAAACCTGAATTTTATTATGTTGAACATTGTCCAGAAGTTTTCGGAATTTTTTTGGAACTTTTAGAAATTTTTATTCGGGGTTTTCTGGATTATTTGTTTGGCTTTCGTAAATTTNTTATTATTTTTCGATATCTTTTAGAATTCCTGTATATTTCTACACTGATATTTTTTGGGACTTTTGTACAACGGGAATTTTTGGTATTCCAGGTGATATATTTTTTAAGAGCTTTTCCTACAACCTTTCGGGATTTTTCGAGAAATTTGAGGAAGTTTAAAATAATAGCTTCGCTTTTTATGAATGCCTAAAAAATAAAAAAGGTTTTACGGCCAAATTTAGCCGTTATTTTATAAGTTCTATTTTTATTCGATCGTTAATTTTCGATTTTTTTCGATTGATTTTTGATCCTTGGTTTTGGTGTTTATTTTCAGATTTCATTTTTCATGAAGCAATGATGTAAAAGTAAAAATCTTGATATTCAACGGGGTTTTTTCGGTCCCTGCTACAAACTGAAAGATGAAAATTTTAACCGAATGTATGAAAAACTAGTATAGAGGCATAATTTTAGCCGAAATCGAATATTATAAATATCCTTTCACCATTCTGTATACTATCTTTGTATAATAAATGATTTCAACCATTTTCGATAATATTATTGCTCCAGTTATCGTGTATACAGACAGACGGACAGGTTTAGAGCTTCAAGAAATTTCTGGACTGATTTTAGGATTTTAAGGGACCTTTCTTGATGTTTTTCGGGATTTTTCTGCATATTGTGGGAAGTTTTGTGTGTTCTACGTAATATATGCTTTTTTATAATTTGTTTGTAATCTATATCGTATTTTTCTGTAACCTTTCGTAATTTACCGAAAAATTTCAGAAACGTTTTTATATTAGATTTTTTCTCATGAGGCACAATAGATCTTCTGGTCGCAGTGCATCCTTCAACTGAATATGAATAGAGATGACATGCAATACTTTAGATAGCTTCAGCGCCAACTTTTCCCTACAAAGTGGCGAAAACTCAAATTCATAAAACTTATATTCCTACCAAAGCGTTATAGTTGATTTCCAACAAGCCTTAACTGCAGTTTATGCCGATTGGAAAACGGAGATGCCAACTCGAAGGGGGTAATACCACCTATTAACTCATTAAACGCGAAAGCAAAAGAGGAAATTGAGAGGAACCAAATTTTGGAGCACACTAAAAGAGAGGATATGTTCAAAAACCCATAATAAAAAGTTTCGACCTCTATAAAGGGTTGTCTGTACGACCTGAAACATATATGTAACACTCGTGAATCTTTGTTATGTAATACAAATTTTAATAACAACAATATCAGTCCACGAAATTCGAACGTTACATATATGTAACACTAGCGTTTAAAGCGTAGAATCAAACGAAATGAAAAAAGCAAAACTTAAGAAAAACACCTTGTCGATCACCCCATGTTGGAATTATTGGAAATTCTCTACTACTTACTAGTACCATCATACCAGTTCACGGGATAGACTGCCAATTCATCCCCCCGTGAAAAGCACAAGTATGCCATTTTGCTCGCGACAAAGCTCTGGCGCGCCATTCCAAAGATTCAGGGTTCGAATCTCAGACAGAGGATTTTTTATTTATATTTTTTAATGTATTTATTTATTTTTTTATGGTATTTGAGTACATAGTTAGATTTTTTCCTAATGAAATTAAATTTAAAATTATAAATTCCTATATTAAATTTGTTGAAATAATTGACTTATGTACTTTACTTTAATCACCTCCACACGGACTCGAACCTGAGATCTCAGCACCAGAACCGGTAGTCTTCACTCGGCAATTGAGAGTAAAGCAATTAACTGCATTTTAGTTTTGGTTTCGACAATTCAAACACAGATGGCGCTGGCCATTATTTGAAATCTTCGAAATGGTAAGCCGTCGCTTTAGCACATACTAGTTAATGAACTAGTATTTTTACTGGCCGATTTGGCATCTAACTGCGGAGAACTGGTATAATTATAGTCCATGAACTGGAATGACTTTCTTTTTGAATACCTGTTTTCTTACTAGATTTTCTGCCAACTAGTTTACCTTTTCTACGAGGATCTGGTATACTTAGTGTTCATAACGAACTGGTATGAGTTCTATCCTTAAATTATAGTTCATGAACTGGAATTTGTGCAAACTAGTTTAGTTTTTCACTGCGGGGTATGTATGAACTTAGTCAGTGGCGGATCCAGCGGGAGGGTTTTGGGGGTTAAACTACGTGTCAGTCAGTGGCGGACCCACGGGGGGTATTTTAATGCATAAACGCCATATTAAACATACATATGCGCCATATTAAAACACCTCCCGTAGGTCCGTCACTGACTGACACGTAGTTTAACCCCCAAAACCCCCCCCTCCCCCCGCTGGATCCGCCCCTGAACTTAGTACGTACATTAATAAAATGTACAAGTTAATGGTGTGCAAGCATAGATGTATAGAATGTGAAGTTCTCTTTTGTAATCGATAACTTTAATGTTTCCGCACAGGTTATAAATATAAAGAACACAAGCATGCTTCTGGGCGTAAGAACTCTTGAAGTGAACATTGTATGTATGTATGTACTATGTACAATGAAAAATATCAAATATTGAAGCCTATATGTATGTATATGCTTTGACATGCACCTGTGCGTTTGTTTACTTGCTTGTAAATTTCATTTATTATAGGTAGATGAAAAGTTTGCGTAAATAAACATTTTTCAAAGAGAATACTTAATATGTATGCAAATTCAGGCGATATTTATGTGTAAGCTTTATAATTTTCAGAAATACATATCACATGAAAAATGATGACAGATACCTTTTGATGTTCTTTAACTTTTCCGAATTGGGAACAAATTTCCTTCAGCTAACTACAGCCTTGGCTGGGACGACATTAAAATGACATACACATGTTAATATGTACGTAGGTATGTATGTATGTACATATATTTTTGTCTGCGTCTAATATCGATGCCATATTAACAATATAAATCTATATTGTCAACCGTTAAAAAACTTCTCGAAATAAAAGGATGTGTGGAATAGACGCAGTTTAAATATACATATAGTGCTTATCATAACTATACTATACTTACATATATACACAAAATTAGACTATTTGTTTTAATACTTTTTGATATTGATAATTTTTCTTATAGAAGCATAGCTTATTTTTTGTTAATAAGTAAAGTATAATCTTTAAAAACCAATAATTAAAATTAAAAAATAATAAATTAAATAGTCAAATATTATCAATATGTATGTGAGTGTCGTAAAGTATGGCAAGCACTATACATACGGTTTTTTAATAGTATACAGTAGATAATTTTGGGATTTAGACTCCATGCTCTTCATACGTTTCTTCGTTTAGGAGTTAACAAGGATTTCAATGCTTTGTTGGTGTCGAGCCGCGGTGGGACTCCGCAGTGAGTTTTCTATCCATTGTTTTGAATAGAGATTTTAAAAAATTTCGCTAACAATTTTTGGGTTCCTCAACATTTTTCGGCAAACTGCTTCATAACTTTATTAAGATTTATGAGGAGGGATACTGTTACAGTATAGGACGATAGTGTTGGCTTTGTTTCGGAGTAAAAAAGCAGCTTTTTTGACAAACATATATGTGTGTGCACTTTTCCAAGTTGTGGTCTATCTGAACAAGCTAAAGAAACCGAATATCATACCTAATATGGACTTTTTCTTGCCATTAACTCTCCAACTACTTCAGTAGAAATCCAAGATAATTTGTGTGAATATGCCCCGTCTACCTCAAATCGGCCGGTTGTCCTATGACATAGTTACATATGTAAAAACACTGCAGTCCCGACCGTTACCGGATGCGCTCTGAAATGCTTTCGATCAGGGAGCACAACATTATGCATAGTATGCAGTTCTTAGTAGGGTGCCACAGACGAGTGAACCTAAAAAGACCCCTGCTTGCCGCAGAGCCCTCTCCTAGGCACGTCAAAAGGCACCTATACGAACTAACGGACGAAGTCCAGAGGTTCATTAAACAACCTCTGCACCTGACAGCGTACCGACAGGTCATAAACGCCATTCACAGGGAGTCGCTATAGCCTTATTTTCCACAACGCCCGACCGGTGAATATCGTTTTGGGAATACAGCCACCTAACTCGGACGAGGCACAGCTTCATCTGCTTCGAGAGACTCGCACCACCATAGCCCAATCGCTCTGGCTACCTGGGTATGATAAATGCATATGTACCAATGGCTGCCCGGCTTGCAGAGAGTCACCTCATGACTAACAACAACTTTTCCCATGCCCCCTAAACACCCCTGTTCCTGTAGACTAGCCCAGTGGGAGTGGCACAGTTCAAGGATTGCCTGCTTGTTGAGTCTGACGACAACGATTGTGAAGAAGCCCTACGAACTAAGGATTTATATATTTTTGATGTATCCAATGACTTTGTTTAGGTAGTCCAACGTACATATACAATACCTTGTGGTCTGTCAGACCTCAACAAGGGCTAAGCGCATTTCAAGATTTATATTAGAGATGAGCGCGGGACTAATTATTCGCTTCCGGCCCCGCCCATACCGAACTTCAATTTTTAGGTTCCGAACCCACCCATCTCGACTTATCACTAAATGAAATTCGCATGGCTTTGAACTTAATTTTAAATAATATAGGTACTTGAATGTCTTTTTCAAGGAGTATTCTTCTTTCGGCCGCTGTGGTGTAGTGGTAAGCAGTGCGCGCTTCCACTCCACAGCACCTGGATTCAAGCCCTGGTCAAAGCAACATCGCAAAATATATAGAAAAAAGATTTTTTCTTAACAGCGGTCGTCCCTCGGCAGGCAATGGCAAACCTCCGAGTGTATTTCTGCCATGAAAAACAGCTTCTCATAAAAATACAATCGCCGTTCGGTTGCATTTTTTTCTGCATCTCATTTATAATTCATGCGGGAGAGGGTTAAGCAAGATATTCAAAATTGTTGGAAGGCGCATGCGATACCAACCATCCCGACTATTTTTAAATTAGCACCATGGGTCACGCGGGTCCCGATATCTGGCGCCTATCTGTAATTTAGATCTCGAAAGCATATTTTAATTTTTCTGATGAAAGAGAAGACCATAGTTTTATTGGGATTTATGAAAAATCCCTCTTTTCTTGAATATGATGATATCCGTTTGCATTAAGGGCTTGAACTAGATTGTGAACTAGTTTAGATCATGACGGTGGAGATAGGACTCCTTCATGTGCACCACCTTTTACTGCAGCGATACTGAGTTCTTCCGGTCCTTGATTCGCGTTTACAGTTCTCCGGGTTAGCATATTGCCGGTCCGTTTGACTATGTAAGGATTTTGCCCTCTACTGGAGAGTGCCACTTCCATGGATTTGCTGTATTGTCAAGGGCATTTTCTATGCCAGGTGGCTCTAGCCTTTAATTCTAATGTCTTTTCTATGTCACCCACATCCTGTGAAGTGCTATTAAATTACCTTTTTGATAAGCAAATTGATGTTTATGTAGCGGATTCGGAGAGAGTAGCTCCTCCCCTCAATGCTGATCTAATAGCTTTTTGAATGAAAGCTCGAAAGATGAAAGGCTAATTGGCCTGTAAGATTTTGGGAGATGGGTTCTAACTTCATATAAATGTTTTTTTTTTTGGGAAAATTGCAGATAAAAGTTGTTGAATATAAGTTCTCTATAACAAAAAACTAGTTTGCCGCCTTTTTGGAATAAGAGCTTAGAACCATTTGTGTTTATGTGCTTAATTAATATATTATAAAGTTTTATCTCACGCTAACTTTGTTTGAAATACAAACTCTTCAAACTCTAAGCCATTTAATATAATTAATTAAAAAGCGAAAAAACAAAACTTTAAGTAGGGATAATCAAAAATTTGTGCCTTCCACCAGAGTGCGCAAATAAAATTAACGTAAACAAAAAGGCAAGACATTGAAAAAGAGCGAAATGAAAAAGAGAGACACACAGTACCAAAAAACTGCAATTTCATCTTCAGTCGGTATTTAATTTCAAGCTCAGTGAATATTTTCACTTTCGAGCTAAACCATAAAGAAAAGGAAAATCACAATAAAAAAAAAAAAAAACATTTCAAGAACAAGAACACCTCGGTGTCGGCTGCTGCCTATGGTTGTCAGAAAAAGGAATTTGCAATTAATCAAGCGGCGGTGCTGCTTTTTTCTTGCGCCGCTGAAGAAAAGTTTTCAGCAAAGCAAAGAGGAAGACGAAGAAGAAAATCCCTCTTATAACAATAACAGCAGCAATGAATGAGAGAATGGCACCAGGGTTTGTCAAAACTTTAACAATAATAAGGTGATGAAAATAATTTTTCAAAAGTAACATTGATGGCAACTTTGAGGAATATATATGTAGGTGCATAAGCATGCATACTTACAAACATACAAATGTACATACAATGTACAAAGTGAAATCCTTAGCCGCTTCGTCAAACAAAAGGGATAAGGCGAAGGATGAACTTTCTTTGCGCTGCTATGCGTTGATGTGAATATCGAAGCTTCGAATACTTTTGGGATAATAAAGTCAAAGTTGTATTTGTATGACACATAATCAATAAGCTGACTATTTGAAAGAGGCGTGTAAAGCGCACGCGTAAATAAAAGCATGAGTTGTCAATAAAGAAAAAATCGTGCGAGAAGACCTTAACTTATCTGAATATGCAACTCGGCCGGGGCAGAATTGGGGATAGATATGTTGTAGAGGTTTGCACAGCGACCAAGACGTCTATTGTGCTCTCAACATCTGGCCAGAGTTCGCATAGGTACCTCTTCCGTCTTATTACAACCGTCACGCTAAGCAGGTGTAAAAGAGTATCTTTGATTAAATCGCTGAAGCGACATAAGTCGTTCTACCAGATCTCTAGCTTAGGCAGGTCATCACTTAGGGCACAGTAACTTGTCAGAATTCCTGTTATTATTCTTAACCTCTCTTTTGGGAGGTTTATGAGTGCCCTGTACATTATAAGGTTGTAGCCTGCCAGAAAGCATTTAGCCTGGCGTAGGCCAACTGTGTTACCCGAGCAGATGTATCTGAGATCGTTCCTCTCCGTCCGGAGCTCTTCCTTGTTTGTGGTACGTTTGATTGCAAGGAAGGGCTCATCCAGAAGAGAATAAGTGGTCTATCCATAATTGATAATGGTGTAAAAGCGGGAGCGTACTTTCGGAATTCGGCGTCCTTCTGTCTCTTTGTCTGTGAAAAGATACAATAATATTCCAAGAGAGGGGTATCTAGGAACCTTTGGGGCTTGGAAATCTGCGGTAAACGCTAGCGTTGAACACAAAAATAAAGGAACAATATATTCTGATTACCAGCTGACCATATTAGTAATAGCATCTTTGGTTATCATATCTAAGCTGGTTAAGAAATAAAAAGATTTAATTGCCATCAGGCTCGAAGTAAGTAGCCTGTTTGGATGAATAGGAAGCGGTGGCACTGGAATGCCCACTTCGAGCAATTCAAACAGAAATAAATTTGCATCTCCTTGGACTAACTCATATCGAGAGAGCGAATACCTCGGATCTGCTTAATATATTAAGGACGGAAATATACAGAATAGTAGCAAACATATCGGGCACTGCTCCCTAGGCAAATATGCGACAAAAATAGGATTTCTCTGGCATAGATCTTGTCCCAGCTCTCAGCATAGAACATAGCGTAGAAAGATGAATGCTCAAAAATGAGTTCTCACGAAAAGCTAAATAGACACTAGAAGCCTTCAAATCCTACCAATCAGCCAGCCTACATAGCAGAAGGACAATGTGCCTTTGGATGTTGGGAAAGCGTAATTTTCCAGACTCTTATTGGTCGAGACCTTTGCTTGAAGGAAGACGAGGCTGTATTTCATAACATATGTATCATATACCAACAATCCAGCATTAAAATACTTACGCAGATGGTAAGGTACCTTGCGGGCACATTCTCTCAAGGTCACATTGTTTACATAACAACAAATGAAAATGTTCAGCATTGATCCCTTAACCGTAATCATTTGAATATGCAGATGAAGAAAATAACGGGGATTAAGATCTGTATAAAAGGCAAAGGAAAAGATAAAGACAAATATGAACAGATAAATATACAGATTAAGATGAACATCAACATAAAGTTAAAAAAAACTGTGGAAACACAGATAGAGACAGAGAAAGTGATAGAGACAGAGAAAATGATAGAGATAGAGACACTGAAAAAGATAAAACTGGAGCATGAGATATTTTATGTTATGTTTTATTATGTTAGGTTATGTTATGTTATGTTCTTTTATGTTCTTTAATGGCATGCTATGTTTTTTTTAGCGGACATTGAAGTAGTGGTTTTCACTTTCTTGCACCCCTTTCGCATTTCATCATAATGTAGCCATTTGCAGTATATCTCTGCCACGCCTATTCTTAGAATCTCCTTCCTCTACTTGTTGTTCCTACATCCTCTCGGGTTTCTGAGAGGTTCGGAAGGTACGGTTTCTTTGCCCGTATAATTCGTTCTATTAGTCGGGAACAAGTTGATATGAGATTTTCTGTGCCTAATGCCAAGTATAGAAATGAAAAACTTTATGTTCCGCGGACCCAATTTCAAAAAACTGTTCGTATAGGGGTTCTGACTTTATTTTAAAACGAGGAAGATATGGACTGAAGTCTCCATGTCCACTGAAAGGTTGCGTGAGGTAAAAATTCATTGATCCATGTGGTCTATTGACCCATGCCTGCAGTCGAGGAATCAGTCTGTGTGTTCATCGTCCTGTTTCGGCTTGTTCCCATCGGGATTGCTATTCGTCAACGGTTTTTTATCTACACTGTTTTCATGTTTTACTTTTCTTATTGCCTTTCAAGGTAGCGGAAAATATCTCATCTCTCTCCTTTATCAGCAAGCCAATAGCAGAAAGACTTGCGAGAACTAGATTGGCACTGAACGATATGGTGCAATGTGCGGATGTTACCCTTAAGGAAAGATTTATGCACACTCGACTGAGAACTGCTCAATTTTCGGCTACGTCTATCGCACTGCCACAGGCCGGTGCAGCATAACTAGCATAACTATAGGATTTGTGACAGCATCACGCTGCCTATTAGGCGTCGTATTTCCTCTAACGGACCTTTTGTTTTCGGCATCAGTCTCGATAGCCGGCTTGCCGTTTTTGAAGCCTTTTCAGCTAAACTTTTGATGCGATGCTTAAAATTTAGGCTCCCGTCAAGTTGAACTCTCAGGTATTCTAAATTTTCGGCCCAGTGAATGACTTGGTTTGATACTTTTAGTACGGGTGTTATATACTTATGTTTGCGAGTTATCAAGATTGCTTCTGTTTTCACTGCCGCTAGCTCTAACCCACTAGTATAGAGACAATGCTGTACTCTATTGATGGAATCATTGGATATTTCCTCAATAAGCTTCACGTTCGATGAAGTCACGATAACTGCTATATCGTCTGCTACCCAGTGATTTGGGCACCTTCTAGCAGTTCTACACGCAGTTGCTCGTCATACATAACGTTTCATAGGTATGGGGTCAGGACCGAGCTTTGTGGAACCCCTGCTGAAACTATGTAATGTTTTGTTCCATCGACCTTTTCGAAAGCCATACTGGTTTTCAGAGGTTCCTCCACGACTTCGCAGGCAGTAGTCCAGCTTAGCTAAAAATAAGTGGATAAAGTGTTTGCCCTTGGAGTCTAGTAAGCACAAAGGTCTGTAAGAAGACGGCTAATGGTATGTTATAATATGTTAAGTCATGTTATGTTGAGTTATTTTATGTTTTATTATGTTATGCTATGTTGTTCATTTCATCTCAACTCGCAACAGGACACTTCAAACCTCCTCAACTCTTTTCATCTCATCTGAACTAACCTCAACAACTCCTCTCAGTTCACCTCAGTTCACCTCAACTCACCTTAACTCACAACAATTTAACTCCCCTCATTTCATCTCTACTCAATTTACCTCACTTCAAATCATCTTAATTAAATTCACCCCCACTAATTTTATTTCAACTCAACTAACTTTATCTTACTTCAACTCATCTCACCTCAGCTCAACTCACCGTAACTTATCTAAACTCACTTCACTTTAATTCACTATACCTTAACTCAGCCCAACTCACCCTAACTTACCTCAATTGTCCTTAATTTTAGTGGTTTAATTTCAACCGCTGGGCGAATACTAGTATTTATTCATACACAGACATAGCTACTATTTAACACTACAACCCCATGGGCGAAGATTATTACCCCAAGGCGTTACAAATTTGCAGCAACTATTGCCACCTGTCAGTTATGTTTAAAAACCATTAATAACGACAATTCATGCTTACATACAAAGACACATACCTGTATATTTATCTAAATATGTAAATAAGTATATTAAATTAAGCAGGATGAGCAGTGCGACTAGGTTGTGTTAAAAAACTGCTACGATAAATAAAAAAAAACAATGTTTAAAAGCCTTTTAAATGGAAAGTTTTATACAATTTCAACAGCGGCTTCTTAATGACATCTTTATATATAGATTTACGAAATTTAGTAGATCTTTCCATATTTCCGTAGTACATCGCCGCCGTTGATTTCAATATGAAATCGTAAGCATTATGGATATGTGCTCTAGTGACAACGATTTTGGGACATTCGTCAGAAAGAAGAATATCAGGAATAAAGAATCGCTAGTTGTTAATTTTTCCAATGTTGGATATGGGTAGCCATGAGGACTTAACATAACCTTCTAACAAAATATTTGGGTGGTTTTCTTGCCGGCCAGCATTTCAAAGTCTTCGCAATTAGTAGTGTTGGGCAACATCGATACCAAAAGTACTCAGAACTCGATTCTCAAAAGGATCGACAGTACCCGATTTTTTGAAGGTATCAATACTGAGTAGCATTCAATTGACATTATTTGGTATTCATATATTAATTTGAATAAAGTCCTGCTGGCTAGTGAGATTTCAACACTAAGCATTAAAATGTTAACAACATATGTATATTTAAAGAAAGTACTCAATTCTCAAAAGTACTCGATACTCCCAACACTAGCAGTTACGTATTTCGGCATATCAATATTTATTGCGGAAAATACTGACTTGAGCTCTCTTTCCTCTCAATGCTCACATTTAGCAGTTTGTTGAACAGTGCCCACTTCTGAGAGATTTCGTATAATCGCTTAAGGGGAAATTGGCTTTTCCTCCAACAGCGCAGTTTCCGACAGGGCGCATTCTTTGGCATGCCTGTTGGCCTTCTCGTAAACAGTGATACCGGTGTGCCTAGGAGCCCAGCATAGATATACGTCCGTGCAGGTAGTGTATCACATCTAAAGCATACTTCATGGGCAGAGGTGGGCACGACCACAAACAAGCGATCGCTAAAACTGAGAATATGTTAGTGTGCCTCATTCATTTTGCATGTTGTCGCATTCTCATCGTTACGCGCTTGCTAGTATACGTACACACCACGATTGAGAGAATTCTATCATTCTTGCGTACACACGATGATTACGCTCTTTGAGCGTGTGCCCGTTCTCTGCCCATGCTGGTTCATGGAGAAGTATTTTGCGATAGTAGCGCCTTTATCGCAGCCTGACTGTTGATGTATGGATTCACCAGTTTATATTTCAGGTTGCTTATCAGTAGTTATGCCTTCCTCTTTATTGCTAATAATTCTGTCTGGAAAATGCTGCAACCGCCCGGCGGATTTTTTAGCTCCGCGGCAGTTTTGAAACATAACGTTCTTCGCCGACAGGTTCGTTGAGAAGAGTTGAAACAAGGTCTAATCTCTTGCCGTTGGTGTATATCCCATGTTCTCCACCAAACTAATATTCCATGAAACAGTATCGGCCGGATGATTGCTTTGAAGATATAGAGAAAACGAGAAGATGATAAACACCAGGTGTATACTACCTCAACATGGAGGTGCCACGACAGTTTGCTATCATACCATCCAGCTGAGATTTAGGCAAGTTCGGAAACTAGTATGTCCTAGCGAAGAGTACTAAATAGATCTGTCTTTTGTCTTTGATAGCCCAAAAGGTATATCTCCCGTAGTACTTGCCTCGTAAGTGTGCTGGTTGTGGACAGTCCCGCTTACTATGATGGAAAAGTCGTCCGCATATGAAGTAAGCTGCGCATTTCTATCTTCCATTTTCTTGCATATCTTGTTCTCTACTTGCAACCATAGTAGCGGCGATGGTACGCCCCTTGTGGCGTGCCTCTTTTTACCGGTTTTGTGGTCTCATGGCTAACCCATTGCGCCGAAAAATTTCTGCAGCGTAACATTCTGCTTATCAAGTTCGAAATTGCAGGGAGCAGGGTGAGACACCTTCTTCATGACGGCACCGGAGGTTCGAGGTGCTTTTAATCATCAGACTCTGTTAGCGCTTGCCCCAAGCCCCGGATTGGAGCAGCATCTGCCGCTGAACAGACGCTGCTAACTACCCAGTCTCATCGAAGTTCCCTCTTTTTCGACGTGACCCAAGGCTTCCCACTATTTGGTCATCGCCATTTACCCATATATCAGTTGCTCATATTGAACGGGCGCGCGAGAGAAGGAGTTGAGTATAGTTACCCGAACAAATGCAATTGTATAAACAGATATGCCACTTACTATATTGCAGACACTTTCATGTTTATAGATAAAAATTTAAAACAATTTGTTAAACAAGAGGATTTGTCCTGGTCACAGTGAGGATGTGAAACGAGTTTGCCGTTCGGCGACAAAGCAAACAACTAAGTTAAATGTGAAAATTGTAAGCTAAAGTCTAGATATTTATTTGTATAAATATGTACATAGATATGTATGTGTGGAAATCCGCGTGAATGTACACATACATTCATATGTACATACATATCCAGGTAAAGCAGAATATTTACAAAAGCTACGCGACATCTTTGCAAATTGTGCAAAAAGCGATAGTGTCCCGCACTCGCACCAAAGCACTTGAGATTTAGAGCGTCTGAAGTGATGTTCAGAAGGTGGCAGGTTAGATAGAGCTTAAGGAATATGTGATACATATATGTATGGATGTGCATGCACACGTACGTACACATAATAGATTACGAAGAATTTAGTTCTGTACATACACACGCGTATAAAGCGAAAGCATTGATTTCATGCCACATTCACTATGGCTACGTCTTTTGCATATATTTCTTAAGCTATCAGATCTTCTATTCTCAAAGTACTTACTTACAAGCGTCTACATCGAACTCTATCACAAACACCTTTTTTCATTCGCACGCACATAGTTATGTATATACGTACGTATATGTGCAATACGAGTGTCCTGGCATTTTCTACACTCATAACGCCTGTAATCGATTTTAAAACGCAAACACCAACACAATTTCGTAAAGCNTATTATTGCTAAAACACAAATCTTTAATTAGCTCTACTGAAATATATGAAATATATGAAATTTATTATTATTATTAAAGAGGACCGTCGGTATGTAGCTTAGAAATAAAGCCTTTTCAAGACTCTTTCGATTTTATCCAATATTGTAATAACTCACTTAACATATAATAATGTTTTAAAAGAGGTGGCAACCCTCTGCAAATACCTCAGAAAATTCTACGTGTTCAGGCTGAACATTTCTAAACATTCTTACGTTTGACACTTGAGTATAATTAATTTAAATTCAACTTTTAAAACAGGTGGACGAAATATTTTTCAACTAAAACCTTACTAAACCCCTTCCGTATGGCACCCATATGGTGATATATATGCGAATAACCTAATTTCCTTAATTCAAGTAGCATTTGATTTTTCAGGTGGCAAGCCTTCATATGTAGTTTAGAACTAAAACCCTGCTCAAAAACGTTTCGATTAATACTCATGCTATAGTAATTCATTTAAATTAATTTAATTTAATTTTTAAACGGGTGGCAACTCTTGTAAACCCCCTCATTAACAATCATAAGTTTGACACCCTCTGCATCGCTTGTACGAAAAATTGTTTTTGGGCCAGAGTACAGGGAGAGTCGTAATAAATGAATAAAGAAAACACTGAAAATCGAGACTTAGTGCCAATTTGAAAAATCAGGACACTTGTACGTCGCGACTTTTAAAAAAATATTCAGCGGGTCAATTTTCTCAAAATCGGTACTGTCCCGCCAAAATCGGTACGAATGGTCACCGTAGTTATAGATAACTTATACATCAGTGTAAGCCGAGTAAGCACAGGCATGCCAGATGCCATGTCGCCCATAAAGGCCTGCCCTTACAGTGGAGCTGGTATCGAATTGTTAGTTCAAAAACTTCTGAATTTACATACTTATGTGCTTCTGATTGTATTATGTTCATTTGTATGTACCTCCACATGTACACATTCTCATTCAAAAGCTATTAATACCTGTATAAAATTGACAGTTAATGGTATTTTAAAACTCAAAACTTCAACAAAAAAAAAAAACAACCCGCACTGTCTACNTAAAATTTTGGAAAATGGGAGTGGCACCGCCCACTTATGATCACATATAAGTATACCGGTAACCGTTCTACCAATTTGTACCAAACTCGGTATGGTTATTGTACTTGCCACGTGTAAGCAAAACGTTGAAAATTATTGAAATCGGACTAATATAACGGCCGATTCTCATATAACGGTAAATTTAAGAAATGCTTGAAACTTCAATATTTCGAAATTGAAGGACGCTAATTTACTCAAAATTGTTACAACTCGGCTTACCATCTAGCGGAAGGTTTCGGAAGGGTGAAAAAACATATATTTAATACTTGCGCCGGGTATTTAATGTTCGGCTCCGCCCGAACTTAGCCTTTCTTACTTGTTTTAGATGATTTAAATTTGAAATTTTCTTAGGTTTCTTTGCCAATTGTTTGATTAATATATATCGATGCACAATACTTCTAAAGCATCTTGAGCATCCTTTCCGGCCAGAGGAAAAATTTTGGAAGGTGCCCCAAACTCTATATCGAAAATATTTGTTTGGACCACTCTAATGCAAATGTATTGTAGGTATATTTTTATGCAAATATTTTAAGCTTAAACCGTTTTGTCATTTTTTCAAAAAAAATCTTTAAGAAACTATTTTTATTCATAAAAACTCCATTTTTTGAGGTATTTTCAAATCGGTCCAGCTCACTTAAATCTTAATATTTTTCCGAAATATTTTGGTGGACGTCTTAAAATATACTAGATTTTGTAATTCCAATGAAAAAATAGTACCGATTTTTTTTTTGTATGGGGAGTGATGCAGTCTAATTTACATATGTATGTATGTATGCACGCACCAGAAGCATTGCCCGCTAGCAGTGTGCGAAAAGTGTGTTAAAATTAAATATTTAATATTACCGTTGGCAGTACTATGCAGTGCGGCGGTGGTGTTGTATATTGCAGCAATGAAGCGATAAAATGGCGAAATAGTGAAGTCACTTAATGAAGCTACTTCACCAAGTATGAAAGTATAATAGGCGATGAGGGCGTAGAGCATTTCTGCTGCAATGTTCATAAATGTTTGTCGGTGAGTGTTTCATTAAAAAGTTAGCCCGCCAGGTGTATAAAGCATGTGTACATATACAGTCACGACTATCACAGGCTTAAATGTTCTTTAAAATAATAGAGTTGCACTTTATTTATACAAAGTAACTCGCTTTTATCTAGCGGAATACGAGCGAAGGAAAACAAGCGGACTAACTAGATGGGTTGAAAGTAAATGCAGTGGCTGATTAAATTAATAGGAACATGGTTGGTCATATACAGAAAAATATTTAAATAGTTATTATTTTTGCTTGATATGTCATAGCTTAAACAAAAAAAAAATAAGAAAAATTATAACTGAAAGATTTTGAAGAGGCAACTGTACTCAAAACTATTATTCCATAAAAGTGTATTACAAAATCTTCTGTTTGACGCCAATATTTTAATATTGTATTTTTTTGGTCATAAATTTCTGTGTGTTAAAAATTACAGACGAAAAATTGTGGCCATTAAAACTGGACAGACACTTTTTTGGCACTAAGCACTGGACATATACAAATTACCGACGATAATTTGGACACCAATTTTATTTAAAACTAAACATAAATATTTGGTCATGTAAAACTGGAAGTTACCAACGAAATTAAATTTTGTGTACAAAAAAACCAGATATATCAAAATATTCTACGATAAACAGGACATAAATTTTTGGTCTTTAAAAGCGGGGATTGCATTTCTCTTTATTTGAAAACTGGTAATGAAAAATTTCCAAGGAAAAGTGAACATAAAATTTTGTTTATTTTAAAATTCGATGCATGTAATTTTGTATTTTTGGCCATTAAACACTGGACATATAAAGCTTCCGATGAAAAGCTGGATATAAATTTCTTTGTGTAAAACACTGAATGTACAAAATTACGGGCGAAACGTTTTTGTGTATTAAAAATTGTACATATAAATTTATTGACGAAAAATTGATATACATTTTTGGTCATACATTTCTGTGAGTTAGACACTCGATTGATAAAGTTACAGACGACAAATATTGGTCATTAAAAACTGGATATAAATTTTGGGTTATTTACAAACCGGACATATAAAATTACCGACGAAAAGCTGGGCATAAATTTCAGTGTTTAAAAAAATTACGTATACAATTACGGTCGAAAAATTGTTGGGTATTTAAAACTGTAGATATAACATTTTCGACGAAAAATTGGGAATATATTTTTGTGTTTTAAACTCGATATATAATGTAACAGACAACATATATTGGACATTAAAAACTGGACATATTTTTAAATTTTGGTTTATTTAAAAACTGGACATAAAAAATTACCAATGAAATACTGGACATAAATTTCTATCTAACAAAAACTGTAGGTATAAAATTACCGACGAAAAACTGGAAATACGTTTTTAGTTGTTTTATAACTGGTCACATAATATTACTGATGAAAATCTGTTTACTTATTGATTTTATTGAACTTGATTCATAAATTACCGACAAAGTAACATAAACCATTAAATTTAATTTTATAAAAGACCGAACATAAATTTTTGGAAATTGAAAAATTGGCACAAAAGCTTCCGACAAAAACCAGTTACAAATGTTTGGTAATTACAAAAAAAAAGAAATCGAAAAATATTAACGAAAAACTGGACTTAAATTTTTGGCTACTAATATAAAAAAAAATTAGAAAAAAGGTTTTTTCTTAACAGCGGTCGACCCTGGGCAGGCATTGGCAAACCTCCGAGTGTATATCGGCCATGAAAAACCGCTTCTCATAAAAGTACAATCACCGTTCCAAGTCGGCGTAAAACTTTGTGTGGTACAACATCAAGGCGCACGCCACAAATCGGAGGGGAAGCTCGGCCAAACACTAACATATGTGTAGGCGCCAATCTATTATTAATATAAAGTTACTGGCGAAGAGCTGGACATAAAATTTGGTTTATTTAAAAATTAAACATACAAAGTTATAAACGAAAAACATAACATACATTTTTAATTTTTGAAAACTGCACATACATTTTTAGTTATTTATGCTGAGTTTTTATTGATAGCCCATTCGATAACTGGACAAATTACCGATAGAATATTATGTGCAATTTAATTTGAAAATACAAAAAACAGGCCATAAAATTTGTGTCATTGAAAAATGGGTTATTAAAAAAACTGGGTATAGAAAAAGTTAAAAATTTAATTCGATTCGACGAAAAGCTTGGCTTAAATTTGTGGGAAAGTTAGACATATGTATGTATACATAAAGTTACCGACGCATCGATAATCCACTCTCAATATTTTCATAACGAACACTTCAAAAAGCAGCAGCGAGTGGTTCCATTTAAATGCACATTACCTTGTACGAGTATAGTACTAGTACATACCTACATTGTAAGTTAAGTGAATGCACATTTTCGTAGCTGTTATCATTACCACTTAATTTGGTAGGTTTTGGTATGTAGACTAAAATGTTAAGTTAATTATAGAAGTTAAGGAGCTCATGCAATGCGCCCTGAAGTTTTAATGAATTTTATGCAAACAAAGTAGCCTAAAAAGATTTACTGAAATGTAGTCAGATTTTCACAGCTTTTTTGAGAAAAATTCTACAGAATTAAATTTGATGTTAACCAGCAGTATCCGCCAATTGGCTAGTAGAAACGAACTCTTCATAAAACCAAAAAAAAAAAACGTACATAATGTAAATGAAAAAATCACAAAATCATCACATTCAGCTCATTAAAGCTTTAGCCGGATATTTGTGAAATCGGATGAAGTGGAAGAAGTAGCACTTAAATGCGAGCTGACGGCAATTGCATACGCTTTGCACGCATATGCATGTATATACATATATGTATGTGCAAATGTTTCTGTGCACATATAGTACATATGTATGTATTTATGTATGTTGATCGAAAAGCAAGTTAATCTTTAAGTCCACAAATGCGTGAAATCATTGAAGTTTTTGTTTCTTTTGGCCACATTGCCAAATACCTCTTTTAAATTTTTTCTGGTCGAATTCTTTGCTCTTTACTACATACACGTCTAGCAGTTATTAGAGACATCCCACTTAAGGGCACATCATATTTCCGGCTTGAAAGTAACAGTTCATATTTACATATGTTTATACATACATACATACATAGTGGATAGTTTCACAGCCTAAGGATAATGAGACGAGTCTGTAGTAATCGTATACATTTGTGTACATTCAGGCGGAATGTACTCATACCTAATGGATGAGCTCTTCAAAATGAGATTTGTGTTTTCGGTGCGCATTAGCCGGAAATGTGGTCTGCGAAGAGGATACAAATTTATTTGATCCGGAAATGGGTTCATGGTATGCATGGTATGCATTACACAGACAAAAAAAGGAGCTAAAGCAGTAATCGGAAGGAATATAAGTAAAGGCGGTTTCATCTTTCGTGTCCAGACAACTTTTATTATTTGCATTCAAATTTTTTTTTTAGCCAGAGAGGGTGCTGAAGTACGCCTCACCGTTCAACTCGGCACATTTTATATTGTTCTGAGGCAAACAGCTGATGAAATTGTTGCCTACATACTAGTTTGACGGCAAATAATACATGCAATTCGCTGCAAATGTATATAAAGGAGAACGCGGGAACCAGAATCATCAATTCGTTCCGGCAGAAAATCAAAATCAATTTGATTCGAACGGAGAGTGTTCAGCACATTTTTGTCGCGCTCCCAGTGCGACAGAGTGGGAAAGGAACGAATGCTCTTTGGTAACAGAAGGCCTCTTTTGCGGGAGCATAAACTGTCTCGTTTAGAAGAAATTTAAATACATATGTTGGTTACTAGAGTTGGTACTACATACTTAGAATTGGTAAGCACGGAACGAATTTTAACAAATGTTCATCATAATTTTAAAGTTTTAAATAACATTTTTTAAAAATTTTTGAGTATGCAGTTTGGTGGCCCATTAAATTTTAATGTATAGTACCGTGTAAGTTTGAAGTTGCTATGACTAACCGTTGATTTGTGGCAATTTTTTGTTCACGCGTTTTCTTCCAGACAAAGTCTGTTCGACAATTTTTTTGTTTGAAAAATTTAGCAACAACTTCCTTTGTTCTCATTGCAATTAAAGCGTGTTTTTAGTTTTTTTTGTGTGTGTTGATTCAGTAGGTTAACTGAATAAAATTTTTCAAATAGGTGGCAACCCCGCTAATAATATGTTTTCGGCAGTAACCTTTCTTAAACCTCTTTAGCTTGAATACCGTATTGTAACTTTTCATTTATTTTATTTAATAATTGAATAAAATTCGTCAAGCGGGTGGCAACCCTCCTCAAAAATATTTTAGTTAGAAACTTTTCCTAAAATTGTTTAGTTTGATACCCATAGTACAATATATAATTTTTCTTATCAATTAAATCAAATTAATATTTTCAAACAGCTGGCAACCTTCCACTTAAATATTTTCGACTGTATGCGTTCTAAAACCTCTTCCCTTTGACAGCCATGTTGTAATATTAACTTTATCTTATCAATTAACTTAACCTACAAATTTCAAACAGGTGGCAACTCTCTAATTATTTTTCTTCTATATTTCAATTTAGACCTTTGGCAATGCATCGGTGAAAACTGCATTCGATGCATTAGTTTCCGATTGTTGCGTGTACAAACATACAGACAGACAGACAGACAGACAAAAATTCTAAAAATTGTTGATTGTGCTTCTGTTGGTCTAATAAAGGCCCCCAATATTAATTTTCCTTTAATGTCTATAATGTACAGACATCGACCTGTTACAATTTTATTATACGTATAGATTTAAATGTGTATGACTACATATTTGCATATACATACATATGTATTTATGAAAGCGTCAGCTTTAAGAATTGTGCTTCTCACGCCAATAGTATATAGCTATTATTCTCATTTGCTAACTTAATGCTCCCTGTAATTGAATCAGTTAAATCAGTTATCTTTCTGCGTCGAGACAAAATTGAACTGCGTGAGCTTTCCGTGGCACATTTCTGCATTGTGAGAGATGGTAAGGATATGAAGATAACATACGCACATTTCTAGGCCGCACGGCATTTGCTGTGTGTGAGTACCTCTGTGGGTGAAAAGTTCTGGAATTGATGTTATTAAAAGAAAATTGCTGGTAACATATGGGAAGGATAGCGGCAATTGTTATCAGCCAACACATACAGTCAAGCAACAGTTGGCGTTGGCTGTAAGAGCAAAGGATATAAAGGATATCACAAAATTAGGTATATAAAAACCACTCACAAACTCGGCAAAGATGCATGGAAAAGCTTAATTGTGCTATGTATAAATGGTTTTGTTGATTGCATCAATTAATTTGGCAGGATATTTTATGCTTTGTTCTTGTTGCAAACTGTTTTATATCAGAAAGTCTGACTAAGGCTTGAGTTGCGCGAGTCTAAATTACATACAATTTTTTTTCTAAAAAAGAAATATGAGAAAACCGATTTTTGCATGAAGTTGCAGGTTGTGTGCGTGCATGTGCGTGTTGAGAAAGAAGGCATGTATGTAAATATTGCAATATTATTCTATGTTAGTATAAAATAAAAATGGCGTATGAGTGAGAATGAAGCTAGTAAGTATGTATATTTTACAATGGCCAAATACAAAGCAAATCCATTAAAACTTGCCAAGTAAAATTTTTACAATCACCCCTCTACATATTATTTCTCCACAACCGAAAAAATCAATGCGGCTGAAGTGAGCAAGCAAAGTGTAGTTGATTGCCAGGATGTGGTGTCGAGGAGGAATTGAGTTGGCGCGAAAGTGAGGGCGCAGGCATGGAGGCTGGCAGGGAGGCAGCCGCTGGTTATGCTGATGGACACGCAAGGCTATATTGCATCAAGTTCATTGAACGCAAAAGCGGAAGAACAGCTGCGAAAGAATCCACGACAATAGGTATCAACAAAGTTTTTTTTCGCCAGTCTCTATCTTTCACACTACTGGGCGTGAGTGACTTGCAGTCCTAGTTACTCGTAGCTAAGCATACGCCATGTATGCATGAATATATGTATGTGTGTATGTATTTATGTGTATGTGTTTGTGCATGTTTAGAAGGACGCTTAAGAAAGGCAGTTTATTGACAGCGAAGAAAGGACGTGCCACAACGTGAACAACACGAACGCCACGAACGTTGGCAATAAACGACGTTCTTTTACATCAGCAGTGGAGCTAATTCGACTACTCCCACTTTCACTGCACCCACACCGAGACGGCAGATATGTTTGAAATGAGAATACCCGTTTTAGAGATGAATGGAGGCGATTTAAGAAATGTAATTAAATTTTTTTCCTACCAACATTCAAAAAAAGCAAAGTTAAGATTTAAATGTATTCTTGGACCTAATAGTTTCGCAAAACCACCGAAAAATAAAGCAGGAGAAATATCGAAATTTTTCGCAAAAAAAAGAAAGGTTCACAAAAAACCCGAAAAGGTATTGAAAAATAATACATAAATCACGAATATCGCAGAAGAATTCGTAACGGGCGCGTAAGAATTCGGGAAAATATAAAAACAAAAAAGGCGAAGTATAATAAATAATGAGTTTATAACACCGTGCAACAAAAACCATAAAACTCATCATACGAAAAAATGAACATGCTCACCAAACCAGGACCAAATATAATAAAACTGCGTTTTTAATTTTTCTCTCTGACGTCAGGATTTTTTAAGGACTCTCAAAGATATTCTTAATTCAAAAGTTATCCTAAAAATTCAGTGCAATGTAGAATAATGACACCAAATGAAAGAGAATTGTAGGACTTAAGAAAATAAAATTTGTTGAGTCAGCAAACCCTTAGCTCATCACTGCTGTGATTTCTACTGCGCCTCAAAGATTGCCACTGCAACATAAATTTTTAAGTTTTTGTGAATTTTTCTAGCACTTAAGTATGAATTTTTCGGGCAAATTTTGCGGCGTACCAGAAATCACAAAAGTGATGAGTTGAGTTTTGTGACTCTGTTACTTAGAATAGGGGTTAGTCTTTTGATTTTATCATAAAAAATAAGACCCAAAAGTAGTTGCTCTAAAAGGTAGAAGCTAATGTTTAAAAAATCTAAATATATTTAACACTCTTTTTTGTTATCGATATCGCTATCCAGCTGGTGTAGGCATTTCACGCATAGTTGTCCATTTATCAATAATATGTTTAGCATATGCTATTTATATGATCGTCTATATATATAACTTTCGATATAATTCTCTATTTATTTAAAGCTATTTATCGTTATCGATAGCTAAATATTTTTGGAAAATTTATGTATTTTAGTAAATAATTACCGATACCTTAAAAATATTTACCAATATCGTTATCAATACATTTGGTGGTATCATAGCAAAATTTGTTGAGCGGAGGGATACAAGAGACAAAGATTTTTGATATCAAAGATATTTAATTTCTTTATAGAATTTTGCATATCTTAAATAAAATTGGTCAGAACTTAGCTTAGAAAAATTCTTGTTTCCCTTTTTAGCGTTACCGTCGTTTGCCGGTTTCAGCCGTGACCGTAAAAATTCTTGAATTTAATCTCGTCACATCAAAACCTTCTCTTCTTTCTCCTTAGACTGTAAATTTGCATTATTTGCTTACGCACGGATGCCGAATCGAAGGGTATTTTCATGGTAGCTGTCTCTGCCTCTGTTAAGCTCGAATGTGTAGTTCGTCATTGCATCTTCTTCGGCGATCGTCGCCTACTTAGTCCTTCACTTCAATGCAGATTGTGGCGTAAAGCTCGTTCTCGGCGCTACAAATCTTTGAATAAATTCCAACTACTTTACATGGAAACTTTAATAGACGTCGCAATGTCCTAGTTTTTCTTAGTTTCCCCGTCCATCGCATCTATTTGAGGGTGGCGGCGATGACCTCCCTTGCTCTAACGAGGACATAAACCAACCGGCCAGAGTCACCTTCCCCATTAGGGTACCGGAAATTCTGGGCGCATATCCTTAAATCGACCTTCCTCCTCCACTATTACAAGTATTTTCGTTGATACTAAATATTTTCCGTCTGCTGGACCAAATATGCCTTTTCTGCCCACGCTGGCTTTAAAGTAGCGAGTCACGAGATTTTAGCATCGTAGCAGCTGCAGCGGTCATATGCTACTTCACGACGAGCATAAAATAGCACTGTAGTCTCCGTGCAGTTCAGTAAATGTAAATGAGTAAATCTTCCTCAATTTTGTTAGATCAGAAAAAAGGAAGGCTTGCCCCTACAGAGAGCAGGAGAGCCGCAGAAGAGATGGCCTAATATTTCTTCCGCTGTCGATCAGTTTTAGTTACGACACATAACGTTGTGGTACAGTTCCATTATAGCCGCATGCGTGGCTCAGTTTATTATGAAAGCTGGGGGACCCTAAAGCAGAAGTCTATTTTAGGCAGTAGGAAGGTGAAAAGCTTTTATCCACCCTTCGTTAGCCATGCTTAGTCAGGGCCGAGAAATCTCAAAAGCTCGAATGAATAGAATTGAAGTAGAAACAAAGAACAACCAATTACTTATGCACCATTTGGGCTATGTAAGAAAATTTAGCTTAACCATAAAATCGAATTCCAATTCTTAGCTCCCACAGGCTCAAAGGACTGGATTACAAAGGTTTCGATAAAAGACAAATATGCATATAAGGTGCTCAAATCAGAATGCCATCACAGCGTAAAAAATACTCAGAAGAGATTATAACCTCCTCCATTTTGCCCGTCTATACAACGGAAAGGGCATAGGAAAGCAAAATCGTGTTGAGCTGGTAAGTGCGAATTTTGCCGGCCGAGTAGCGATGGATTAGTGGTTCAATTACTTGAATCAATAAATCGACATTACGCAGACAAGCGGCCAGGAGCAGACCACTGCCGTTGCTTCACACCCTCGTTGTAATGCTGTTAATCATTTTCATTTTTCTTGCGTTCGGCCTACTCCTTTTCTTTCGATTTTTCCCTTCAAAACTCTTTGCTTTTTGCTTGAGTCCATAGTCCATTAGCGTCAGCATAGACACAAAGGAGGAGGACGTATGCACACAAGGGACTATGAATCACGAAATACATACATACGTGCATATATATCGTTTATGTATGTAGTAAAAGCGCATTAAAACAAGTAAGTAGAAACGATAAATTTACTTTGTCGCCTAAAAGCACTCCTCTTTTTTTTTCTAACGAATAATCTAAAACAGAAAAGTTGCGAAAATGACAAATAAAAAATAAAAAAAAAACCGTCGTTGGAGATGATAAAAAAGGAGATTTCAACAATTCCATTTTTTTCGCTGAGTAGGAGTTCAGCGTTCGAGTTACAGCCATCGTTGTGCTAATTTACGCTATAAATTTGCGTCAGTTGATTATCATGTTAGTCACGTGCGTGCCAAATTGCCAAGTCCTTGGCGCCAATACATACGTACATACTTAAATACATGTGTACGTGCATAGATGTGTGATATGCACATGCAACACACTTGATGATGACGTCCACACGCGATGACCACAAAAATGTTAAATGCATTTCTGTGTGAGTTATAATTTTCGAAATTTTTGTCTAATGCAGCTAATGCCCAATGAACATAAACTTCTACAGTGCTAACTATTAATCAGCATACCAAGCGCATACTACATACTTTGCTTCGCACAAATAATTGAGTTTAAGTAGTACACAAATATGGCACGAGTATGCGTGTCCTTCGTTGCTGTTGGTTTGGCAAAGCTCTCAGCTATAATAAATCCTTTATATGCATCGTGTATTTTATGCTGAATATTTTTTATTGTTGCCGTTTTTGTTCACAGCCGCATTAAGCTGTCATTTATGCGTTTAAATAGGCGACCTCGCACCCTCTCACAACATGTTCGGTGTAATTTACTGGAACTAATTCTATGTACTTTGGCTGCAGTCAATTCATGCAAGTCTGTAATTTTAATTGTAACTATCAGATTTTAAAGTTAATGTGCTTGCTACCGGTTCAAAATTTCGTAAACTGATAGTGAGTACACTGAGCGCCATTGAAATGGTAATTGTGAAGGGTCGAGAAATTGAAAATTACTGAGGTGAAGCCAGAGAACTTAATGTCCGCTAAAATTTACACTTTTAAATGTAATCCATTACTTTATTTTTTATAAATTGACTTCAAACCAAATTCTTGTCTCCGAAGAACCAAAATTAAGTAAAAGCTAGCAAGCAAGTTTTTCGTATAAAATTTCAATCTTAGTAACTAATATGAATGGTCTTCTTGACCTTTATTTTGAATTCCATTTAACTTAATTAAAAATGGAAATTAGAGGGTGAAAATCCTTTATTAAAGCATTACGCCGAGAGAGAGAGACATGGACATAGAAAATGCTATGAATTTTCATCATTCCGGCATTCCAACTCTGTGATCACACCTATTCGGTGCAATTGGAATCGCAACCAGTCAGGTACCCAGAAAGTAGCCTGAAGTCATTTCTGTCTATGGCCGCATAATGGTTCGGGTCCAGAAAAGGCAGTTAGCGAATCTTCTCGTGCCAACTTGTCGGAGAACTGATTGCCTTGGATTCCATAACGGCCTGGTACTCAGCACACTTGCTGCCAACATTTGTAGCGTATTAAAGCAGTCTCTAACCAGCTTGGATTTTTAAGGACCACACATTTTGATAGCCCAATCGACTTTCGCGTTTGTAGTCACTATATTACTTCTATCGGATTGCCCCCGATCATTAGCGAATCGTTATACTCTACCGAGTTGTTGCCTGGAAAGTTTGATCTAGAAATAGACCTTGCTCGTCGCTGTCCATGTGTTCCCTTGATCCTTAAGTAGACCAGGTTGGATGGCGGCTTTGCAAGCCTCTTCCTCTCGCTATCTATTGCATTTTCACCACCAGGGAGCAGAGGAAGAGGAATGCCCCCATTGCCATGGAAATACCAAGTGATGAAGGACTTGACTTCTCTTGTAATTTCCAGTTGGCATCATAGACCCAATTACACTATTTACCTTGAGAAACGCCAGCCGTTATCGGTATGTCTTCACAACTAAAACTGGATACCCTTACAGCAAATTGTCTGTTAGATATATATGGCTCAAAAATTTTGCGGAAGTTTTGGCAGTCATGATTTTGTGATTTTATATATAGGACGTTCATGCCACTTTTTGTTGAATGCATGGGCTACATCGAGAAAAATTCCAGAGTAGTACTCTCTGAGCCCAAATGTCTTTCTAATTTTATTTGTAATTCGATTGACTTGTGTGTCCTACTAGACTCACTTAAAGAGGATAATTTCTTTGTCCACCAGGGTGGTTTTGTTTTCCCTCTGGGGCAACAACCAAACATCCGGCTGCTAAAGATATAATAATAATAATAATAGATTGGCGCTTACACATATGTTAGTGTTTGGCCGAGCTTCTCCTCCGATTTGTGGCGTGCGCCTTGAAGTTGTCACACAAAGCGGAGGGACCTACAGTTTTACGCCGACTCCGAACGGCGATTGTATTTTTATGAGAAGCTGTTTTTCATGGCAGAAATACACTCGGAGGTTTGCCATTGCCTGCCGAGGGACGACCGCTGTTAAGAAAAAACCTTTTTTCTATATTTTT
>NW_016158040.1:158788-169896 GCF_001687245.7 Rhagoletis zephyria
GACCAGGGCTTGAACCCAGGCGTTGCGGAGTGGAAGCGCGCACTGCTTACCACTACACCACAGCGGCCGGCTAAAGATATATACATTATTATTATCAACCTGCAATATTCTTAGTTTATTTTTATATATGCTCCAGTCGACGAGCAAGAAGATACCCAGGATTTTTTTCTTACAATTCCTCTATAATTTCGTATAATTCGTACAATTCCTCTATAATTTCATATAATTTCTTTATCTTCCTATGACGAATAAATGTGTATAAGGAAATATAAATTCAATGCTTTCAGTACACATCAAAATTGTAATAGTCGTTGTATTATTATGATTTTTGGGTATTTTCCTTAGCTCAGTTGAAAATTACTTTTTTGCCCACGTCCCTTGTCATTATACGCGTTTCTTTTGTTTGCACATCCTCTTAGTTTGCGATCTATTGACAGCAATAAAAGTAAAAATCGTCTTGTGTACTTAAAAAAGCAAGCCAAATTAATGCATATGGGCGAGCAACTCCCCTCAGTGCAATCGCTATAAACAAGCTATAATAAGCAAGGTTATAAACGCTTACGTCCTTCTACACATGTATGTATTTATGTATATTCAAACAAGATGTTGTTCTTACATTTTTTTCTCTTACGAAGATTCTATTTAATGAGGACTTTTATCTTCTTTTCTTTCGGCCACCTCAACTTGTCAGCAACGTCAACGCAAATTCGCTCATTGGCAGGCACAGACGCAACCCTCAGTTGAGAATTACTTTTTAGTAAGTAAATGGCTTCAAGAAGCTGCTGCTGCTGTCTGTTCGCTGCTTCGTCGTTAATTGTCTTTTGCCTAGGTTTAATGCTTTTAATTAATTAAAATGTTGTAATCTGCTGGAATTATATTTCAGATTAAGGCACACACAAGTTTAAAGTACGTTATCACAGCTCAGGCGCACCGCCAAAAAGTTGGCAACACCTACATACATAGTATACAAGTATGTGAATAAACAGGTTGTCACCACTGAATATGCCACATTTGTTTTTGGAAGTGGGAGAGGGTAGCAACCATGCAAGTTTTCGCTTTGCATAATAAATACGCTTGTACTGGAGGAGAATATCCTTCGACGGGTTTTATCTTCACTAATACAGTCGTTAAACTTTCACAAACACTCGCGACACTATGAGACAACTAGACAACATCCTCTACTCCACCTCTCACACACACTCGCTCCCTCACTCAACCACTCACTTACTCTTTACTTCTTGTTTTCTGCCTCGTCACGTTTGAAACTTTGCCAAATAATCTGTTGCCAAATTAATAGTGAATCATCATCAGCGTTGAAATTTTGCATCTTTCGCCAAATTTGGGAAAATGTGCTGTCTGTCGTCTGACGCCTGCGGATGATTCATTGGTGACAAATTGGCTGTCGATGAGTCATAAAAGACGAAAGAAATATTACTTGGCTTACGTCGTAGACGTACAAAGCGGCATTAAGATTTATCTAGCTGATGGCTAATGGAGAATGGCAAATAACGGATGGCAAAGTGAATATTTGAAGTTTGCTTGCGGAATTTTTTGTAAGTTGCTTCAGAATCTACACACTATACACTGGTATTGCCGCAAAAAGTATGCTTCGTTTGCGCAACTTTTAATCCTTTGACGGTTAATTGCATTGACGTTGTGCAGTTGTGAACTTCGTACTGCATTCATAAAAGAATTTCTTTTACTGCTTAGTAAACGAAAATTTATAGTTTCAAATTTTAAAAGCAATTCGCACGACTTCGACGTTAATTATGTGCAATGTGTTAGTTCTGACATAAATTTAACGCTTTGCAAATACTTTCGCTCAAAACGGAACGTGAGTGTGCAAAAGCAGTGCGGATTCAAATAGCAATTAACAATGAAATAATTGTTGATCTCGAACTTTAAGTTTTCTGTTTGTCGATTCAACTCTGAAGTTATGAAGATACACTAAATAAAAGGGTTTTTGAGTGGGATGAGTCGAGGTTGACAGCTTTTGGTGGTCGGGTCATGTTGTTGAGCGGCGTTTGTTTATTATCGATTCAGTGATGCCTAATCAGTACAAACAAATGATCAAATATTATTTGTTATCAGTGGATGTATATTTAGAACTCAGAACCGATGAAAAAGGTAAAACAAAAAGAAAAATAGGCATGGAAAGGCACGAAAAATCGCAAACAAAAGCAAGTGAATTAAAAAAATAAGAGAGAAATCATCGAAAAAATTTTTTTATAGTTTTTTCATCTACTTATCAACATAAATTTTAGCTCTGATCCAGTACTCCATGAACTTACAGGATTTTACACGAACTTGCAGGAAGTTGCAGGAAAAGTGTTCCCGTACTCCAAAATCCTCCAAAATCCTGTGTAGAGAATGAAGTGCCAAGATTTTACCCGAACTTTTTCTTTTGGTAAAATTTTGAAAAGTGTCAAGCAATCACTGGTTGACGTTTTTACAGGAAAAATGTTTTGTTTTGTTCCCGTACTTTTTGTTGTTACTCACCTTTTACTCTCACATTTTGTTGTTTGACAGTTTTACAGGATTTTTCACGAAAAGTATTGGATCAGAGCTTTTGTCACCCTTCGTTTGGCGATTCTGCCGACCCGGTATTTTGCTGTAGAGGGATTTTATGGTTTTAAAATCGGCTGAAAAATACGGGCAAAATCGTCGTTTACAAATTTCCATATTTTTGGTTATATTTAGTTGCTGTTACAACCTGTTCAATTTGAGTTCTTTTCGCGTTTAGTTTTACTTCGTATTAGGAATGAAGATGAAAACATAAATGTGAAGATGCAAAAAGAAATAATAAAAAACGATGAAGGTAAAAAGTGTAGGCAAAATTGACGATAAACACCAAAATTTAGACAATAAAAAATACATACATATGTACTTGACATTTAGGGTCACTGAAAGGATTGGAAAATTTTTCGACAAGAATTGAAACAGATCCAGCCATGAAAAACTTAGTTAACGAAAGTTGTCTCGTTATTCAAATTTATCGAGTCATCCAAGTTTATAGTTATCGAAATGTTTAACGAATGAGTTCTTTCTACTTATCGAGCTATGTATATAAATATATTCATTTATCGAAAATGTTTAGTAGTTATCGAAATTTGTGGGTTTATCGAATCTAAATTTTTGGAATCATAAAAGCATATCGAGTTATTAAAATTTCTAGAGTTATATAAGTTTATCAAGTTATCACTATTTATCGATTTATCAAATTGTATCAGAACACAAACGTGCATCGTCGCATCCATAAATAGCTGATAACAAACCGTAAAAGCTACATTTCAGGTATAGACACCTGTTTCATATCTTTCGTTGTTTTAAAGACAAATGATGTTTTAGGTGCTCTTTAAGGTTGGGTTTTTTGTAAGTCAGTTATATATAACGTAACGTGTCGGCCGCTGTGGTGTAGTGGTAAGCAGTGCGCTCTTCCACTCCGCAACGCCTGGGTTCAAAGCCTGGTCAAAGCAACAACGCAAAAAAATATTGAAAAAGGGTTTTTTCTTAACAGCGGTCGTCCCTGGGCAGGCAATGGCAAACCTACGAGTGCATTTCTGTCATGAAAAACAGCTTCTCATAAAAATGCAATTACCGTTCGGAGTCGGCGTAAAACTGTAGGTCCCTCCGCTCTGTGTGACAACATCAAGGCACACGCCACAAATCGGAGGAGAAGCTTGGCCAAACATACGTGTAGGCGCCAATCTATTATTATTAATATTACTATAAGCATTTTAGTAAGTCAACTAATGTTTGTACATAACGGTATACGCAACAAATATGATTGCAAAGGAACAAAGAAGATTTACAAAAAAAACTAACAGTTAGCGACCGCAATGGTTAGCAGTGTGCGCTACCATTCCGAAGGGCCTGTGCTCAAGCCCAATTTCAGACCAACATAAAAAAATAAAATAAACAAAAAAATGTTTTTCATATAGCGGTCGCCCCTCGGCAGTAAAACCTTCGAGTGCATTTCTTGTCAAAAAAATTCAATCGCCGTTCGGAGTCGGCGTAAAACTGTAGGTCCCTCCTCTATTGTGTGACAACATCAAGGCGTACGCCACGAATCGGAGGAGAAGCCCGGCCATACACTAACATATGCAGATCTAAAAAGTATGTTTGGCGGGTGTAGCTTCTGTTTTGGTACTAAGTCCCCTTTTCTTGCTAAAAAGGTGAGGAAATTTTTGAACTATGTAATACTGTACGAAAAAAGTATGACTTCTAAGAAAACTGTAAAAGACTATCGTATTGAATTATTCATGGACGAAGGTAGAGGCGCTTCCTTATTCTTGTCATACTAATTTTCTTTTCAGTAAAAACCATAGTCTATTATATTAGTTAGTGTTTGCTCTGTGTGGAACTGCATTGCTGTGGCAAATAATTTTATTACTGAAGTAAATGAAATGCGGGAGCACCCTGAATAATTGTTTAGTTGCATTTTTTACAGTAAAATCAAACAGCGTAATTGACCAAAAAAATATATTTGACTTCATTCTTTCAACTTTACATAATGTGGAAAACCTAAGAAATATAATAAAATACGATATATTAAAACAGCCTCCAAAATTATCTACAAGAGACGCCCCTGATCTACACAAATCAGTTTGATTGGAATTTGTTTTTTTTTTTTTGATTTTGTTGACACTTTCCTCTTTGATGTGTCAAAATTTCATGTGAAACCAATATGTGTTGCTGGAAAAATTTCACGGCTGTGAATAGAATACTAACCTTTACATACGATGAATGCAAAGTGAAGTACAAGTGATATAAAGAGGTGAGAATGTCGCTGCTTATTTTTGTGGCCAATCGTAAAAGTCTTCAAGACTTGAGATTTTAAAGCGGGCAAAGCTCATGCAAGCTTTCTATACATTTTGCATAGGCGCGTGCAGAGTAAAAGTTTTCTATGCCCATCGCTGTTTTAAAGTCATATTTTCATTAAAAAATCATACAAAACCTGGATAGACTTTCATGCCTACAAATTTACTTGAGTGATTTATGGCTCATACATTGAATTCAAGTGAACGTTGTTCACATTCAAAAATGAGATTCAAATAATAGCCACTAAAAAAAACTTGCGTTTCTCCAAAGAAATTGCAACGCATGCCGGGTATTAGCTGATAAAAGAATGAACACACATTTACATGAATTAATTGTTATCCTTTTTCATTCATCTGTCCTCTTATTATATTTCATATATGTGCCATTACAACTTAATTCACACTTCAAAACTTCGCCTGAATGGTTTTCAGTCAATAAATGTATTTGTTTGACTAAAACACAAAGCAAAAAGATTAGAAATGTAATAGTGACAAGGAGGATTACGTATACCTATGTATGTATTTAAATTGTATGCTAGTGATAAATACATAAATTTTAAAACAAGTAAATATTTGTAATTGCAAAATACGTCAGCTTCCATAATTGGAAATGTGTGCCAGGGCGTATGAGTACCCTCATTCATGCAAAGGTAAAAATATCATAAAGGGAACAAGCAAAGCTACATATTATGCAGCAGAAGTGCATACATACATACATTGTATAGGTAGAAACAATGAGTGATGTTTTAATCAATGAAGAGCATTTGAATGGTTCGATAACGTTTTGCGGGACCTGAGTAGTACAAGCAAAAGAAAAAAAGTCATATTTTAAGATCCGACTTTAAGTGACGAAGATATGACGAAAAATATAAAAAGCGACCGCTACGTTGGGCCGTAATTTTTTATTTTTTTTTGGAAATGGAGTTCTTTTCGAAGGATATACAGAAAACGAAGAACATGTAGATACTTATTCTTAAAGTCATTTTTCCATTATATGTGTCAATATGTGTACAAAATCCAATCCAAAAGAAAAAAAACATATTTTCGCCTTCTAGGTCTTTCGCCATACATGACAGTTATAACAGCCACCTGCTGCCAACCAAAAGTGTATGTATGTATTTCTTCATATCTTGCATTTTTGGCTGCATAATAACGGTATATAACTACAAGTAAATTCAAATGCACAAGTCGACAATTTCATATCTTCAGGCTACATAATAAACACAATACCGCAGAGCAGTAAATTTTCACCTCGCTTGGTAACTTGTCAGCAACATACAATTTAGGAAACTTTAAAACTCATAGACACACATACATACATATATACATGCATGTATATGTATGCATCTTCCAAGCATATATATACATATGTACGTACTTCTATAAATAACTTTGTGTAAAGCACACTTTCTATTCAAAGTGTATAACTGGCAAAGCACATGTAACAGTTACTTCAAACATTTCCAAAAAGTTTTGCAACTTTTACGCCTTATTCATATTCTTTATAAATTTCTTAAGCACACACATCCATATAAATTTTACTTTACGAGTGCATAGGAGCAACAATGTTTGCAGGTTAGGAAATTATCTTCCAAAAACCTTCGGGCTAGCAAAATTCTAAAGCACAATTTTGAAGGTGCTCGGTTGTAAATGACTTGGTGGCATGACCTCGTCAACGAAATAAAATAAATGAACGCACGCACATATGTACAACTCTGTACATGTGTATGTATGTATATTAGCATATATATGTACATACATATACATATAGTAATATAGTAGAAGTTATATGCAAGTGAAAATTTCGGTTGTTTACAGTAAATAGATTGCAAAAACTGAATTGTAATATCTTACGTGCTTTGAATTTGTGCGCACACACATACATACATTTCAGTAGCTGTAAAAAATATCCTTGTATATTGCTTGGGGCACAACCGCCTTAGAGTATTTGAAAATTTAGCAAACTTGTGGGTGCTTGGTAAATTTGTTTAGTATACCACCAAAAATGCAAATGCCTTTAAATAATTTTACTGTAGTAAATAAAAAAAAATTTAGTAGAGGGTTGGTGAAAATTTGACATCATGGTTTTGTTTTTAGTGGTGTCATGGAAAAAAGTGTTTTAAAAATCAATTGCCTGAGTCAGCAAACAAATTGGAGTATTATAACTTTAGGACACTGACTCACCCACTCTTTAACAAAAAGCATATAAATCTAAGTTTCAATTTTTGTGCAACGTTAAAAAAACCAAATAACTTTCGTAAACATTTTGAACTTTTGAATAACATTTTTTAGAAATTTTAGAATAATAAAGTGCAAGATTCAAGTGGCTACAAAATACCTTTGATTTTTGATTTTTTATTTTTTTGCTGAAGCTGTTGCTCATTTTCTCTATATAAAAAAAAATCGTCGAACATACTTTGGATGGAAGAAAATTACTGGTATCCTTAACCAAAAAAATCCTAAAATCAACGGTAAGTCCCAGCTACTTTATACTTGCACTTTGTTATACTAGAATTGAATGCGCTACTAAACTGCATACTCAAAATATTTCTAAAACAGCGAATTAAAAAGCTCGACAATTTTACGAAATCTTGTGGATTCTTTTAATGTTCCAAAAAGACTCTAACTTGGATTTATGTGGTTTTTGTTACGGAATATACTATACTTTTACAAATTAAAATAAAAATATTATTATTATTATATCCGGAGAAAATTCAATTCCGAAACTTTCACTTTACGCATGAGAAACCTAGTGGATCCTACCAAGGAGAGAGAAAGCGATAATGGAAAATATGCGGATATAAGTCATACGTAGGAGTTGGAGAAGGATTCTCTACTTCGTCAACTTCATATTGAAGCTTGCAAACCTTTGCACCTTGCTTTGCAAATAGGTTGTCGCAGCAAGCGTTCGGCTGCTTTTCAGCACATAATTTACCAAAGCAGAGGAGAGTATTAGCGGCGCCACGGTTTTGCTGGTGGTCCTTAATGCAAAGTCAAAAGCTTACATATTTCTAAACCCTTGAATTATTTTAGTTTTTGGACAATCAGGACTGAACCGAAGTTATTCCATATTACCAGTATAGTCAGTGTTAAACCATTTACTACTCCGAATGAAGCTGTGGAGCTTCGATATTTTCACTTCTCCTATCTGCCGAAAACTTTTGAAAATGTGTTATTGAAATGCTTGAGACGTCTTGTGTAGAAAGTTCGGCATTGACATAGTATGTGCCCTCAGCATTGGTACCATTCCATAGTGCCCTGTGCCGGTAAGAGTCCTTACTTCAGAATTGTTTAACGTCAATAATTTTTCAGTACGGCTTTTATTGAGTCTCGGTCATAAGGACTTTAAGATCTCACTGATATCACGATTGATCCACAGGTTATTAGCTACGGTTGTGGTATATTCTTCAACTCTTCTTCTTAGGGAGTTATCCGCTTGGTTAATTTGCATTTTCAATCTGTGTCTAGTTATAGCGACGGTTTTTTTGTTACAATAAATAGATTTTGACGTGACTCAGTGAAGCCAGAGTTACACGACATTTCCGAACTACTTTCGACTTTACTATCTTGGCTCCTGATGAGGTAGGCGATATGATTGCCTTATCTGCTCGTACTTGGAGTGTATACCCGAGCCGACTCCTTTTCCATCCTTCAGCCATCGCTGTGGAATGAAATACAACCATTTACGACAGTAGGCCGCCTACCCAATCTCCCCTTGGCTAGAATCTCAGGATGGCGTAAAGTAATCAGTTGCGACATCTAAGTTCGCCTTGATTCCGTTGCGCCGTCTACTATTAATTACATTCAAGACCGGTCTATCGAATAAAACATTGTATCAAATTAATCTGAATCGATCCAAAAAAACAGCCACATTCAAGAAGCTTGAGTGACCGTAATTTGCCTGTCTCCACAATTTTGATTCCCTCAGTCTAAAGACCCATTTTGCGGCTGCAACTGTTACGAATTGTTGTGGAGGCGTTAAGTAAAAGCTCACATTCAGCCCTTCTTGTTGTGCGCTTAATGTACCGAAGTTTGCGACTATCTGCACTATTCCAATCATTATCTGTTTGCTAGGTTTATTTAGTGTTTTCCACAAGACCAGCGCTTTAAATGTTAAAATCTATCGGCAGACAGCCATGCGCAGACAGCCATCAGTTTTTCCCGAAGGCCCGTTAGCAGCTAAAGTACGCTGCAAATTGTAACACTGTCCAAATCATATCCCTCACATTTCCAATTGAAAGAAGTGAAATGTATGTAATTCAAACCAAAATGCTTTGGCTTTAAATCTTCTTTATTGCTTAACACGTATATTTATCAAGCTTCTTAAATTTTTTGCACACCTGTTTCCACTTTCAGGAGAAGTCTAATTTCAAGAACTAAATGGCCGTAAAAGGAAAGTAGAACATTTTTCAAATATCGGCAAAAAGGTTAGCAGTGTCGTTTGCGATGTTTACGTTCGTTAAATGGATTCAATTCGAAGCGAAATTGGCAATTTCGATTTCATTTGGCAGCAGGTCAGACGGAATCGCATTTCCTGCATTGCTGCTGACATCCGGTGTGTATGGCCAAAGGTGTGACGAATGGAAGTAAGAGTAAGCATGTAACTCGACATCTGACTAAGATTGCCTGGGAGTGTCACAGTGTCAAACCATACAATTCGTGGCTGAAAGTTGTTGTTTGTAATGTCAAAAAAAAACTTTACGAAAAAAAAACAGAAAATGTGAAAAATAAGTACAAGGAAACATGTCGTGGTGAATCTAAGAAAATGCATTAGAAAATGATGTCTGTAATCTACATGCATGTACATATTTATGTATGAATACATATGCGTGCGATAATTTTGTTCACTAGAAAGTTGCAATCGTAGGATAGGGTGCGCCTGTGTGTTTTTTGTTTTAATAACCTTAAGGAATGGATAGTATTTGAGGTACAAATAGAAGGTGAGTACCAGGTCATTATGAAATTTAATGTGTGAACATCTGCATACAGCTTAGCAAAACATTAGGCGATTCAGTCATATATGTAAGTATGTATACCAAAAAGTTAAGTTAAAAATTAAACATTTATTTCCCTTAAATCTTTTCATTTTGTCGCGACAAGTACACGACTTAACCACTTCATTCTTCACGATTATTAAGGAACATTTCGTAACTAGTTTTTACTACCCAGAAACGATACCGAACTAGACCGAAATTGTTTTGAAGTAGTCCTGAAGTGGTTCCTAAGAGGTCGTGAATTTATGCCGAAATGGTTTCTTACTAGTTTTAAATTGATCCCAAGCTAGTCCCGAAATGTTCCTGAAATAGTTCTGAACTAGTCCCGAAACGGTTTTGAAATAGTTGCTAATAATCCTGGAATGGTCCTGAAATAGTCCATAAATACTCCCGAAGCAGCCTGAACTGGACTCAGATGGTCCAGACCTAAACCTTAAAAGGTGTTAAAATAGTCTCGAATTATCCGTGAACCATAAAATGAGTTTTAAATATTACGGATATGGAGCTGATATAGTCCTAAACTGGTCTCATTACTGCCACGAAATGATACCGCACTAAATGGTCCTGAAATAGTCCCGAACTGGTTCCGAAACGGTTTCAAAAGTCTTGAAATTATGCCAAAATGATCTCGAACAGGTCTTGAAGCGTTCCGGAAATGTGCCAGAAGTAGTATCTAAATGGTCCTCAATTAGTCGTGAGCTAGTCCCGAAAGGTCTTAGGCTAAGGGGCATGAGATTTAAGTTTACTCTCAGATGGGTACTGTGGAATTCTACGAAAGTTTCCAGTCCGAACCGATCACAGCGCACACCCCTGCTGGGTCTGAGTGAATTCTTCACCACCCTTAATCCTTCCAGGGAAGGTAGTAGGGAATTGGCATAGTGTAATACCTGAAGCCATGGCCTTGTGTACACCTATTCAAGGAGGGATCGAGGGCGGGATTAGCCGCACTTAAGAAGCAGAGGACTGGATGCTTACAAATATAATAACTTTTTGATGTATAGGTGCAATCAAGGTCTCTGTCACTTTGATGATACCTTCCAAAACGGCCAAGGAATGCCTGACTTCCAATACGGAAGTACTCTGGAAGCAGACTAACTGATTATGGCAACTTAGCTTAACTTAACGGAACTTAGAACTTAGAGAGTCAAAATGAAACAGATTTCGACGTGGCATTAATTTACGTTAAGTTTCTTCTGTTCAATTATAAGCAACATCCATTAAATTGAATTTTTAAGTGAGAGCTGTAAGCAGTGATGCCAGACATTCTCTGTTAAAAATCCCACGAAAATGGGGA
>NW_016158041.1:0-3006 GCF_001687245.7 Rhagoletis zephyria
GGTAGGCGTGGTTATTGTCCGATTTTGCCCATTTTCAATACCATCCGTCCTACGCCCGAAAGAAGTACACGTACCAAGTTTCGTTAAGATATCTTAATTTTTACTTGAGTTATCGTGTGCACAGACGGACGGACAGACAGTCACCGCTTAATCGAAATCGAGAAATCTCCAGATGCAATACTCGCTGAAATTTGTTGGTGGTATAAAAACACCTTTGAAGAAGAGGAAGACGAGGAAAAAGAGGAAGAAGGGGAAGACAAAGATGAAATTCCAGAATATCTGTTGGACGAAATTATTGACCTTTCTGATATAATTTTCTTAATTTTAAGAGCAAAAATTGTCCAACACTAAACACTAATAACAGGCAGAATGGGAGGATAAAATAAACTGTAAAATAGTAAGGGTATTCATCAAACCTTATAAATGCATTGTAAACCGTATAAACTTATAATTGAGTAAACCTTATAAATGAACTGTCAAAATTTGTATGGAAACTCGTTTACACATTTCTGATAAATTTCTCCAGCGATTTCACTGAATAAACTTGATAAACTGAAGTCAATGCAACTCTGTCGCAACTCTAGCTATGTTTTCTTGGGCAATAATCGGGATCCGCATAAAAATTTTGCACGCGAATTCAACAACAACAGAAATAGGCAGAATGTTCGAAGAATGACGTAGAATGTTCCACAAAGAGAAACGACAAGTTGGATGAACACTGCGAACAGCGAGAGAAAGAGAATGAGCGATAAACTTCAGAATGTTCTAGAGTTGCCATAANTAAAGTGAGCAGAGAAGCGAGTTGCGAATAAGCAAGCTATAAGTTTAATTGTGTGTAACAAGTTCAGTAAAGCGTTGTAATTGCTTTAACAAGTATTGTAGTATTTTTACTGTATTAGCAAGTATTGTAAAATTGTTTGTTGTACAATAAAGTTAATTGTATTACAATTCGGTCATCGTTAGCATTTATTTAACAATCTAGCGATACGAACCGGAGCATTTGGGAAATACCTCAAGGTTTCGAGGATAATCGTAACAATATTTAAATGGTACTTAAGTTTAATTGTCGATTGTTGTTTAAATGTCATTTAACTTTCGTTGGGTTTCAGATCAACTTTGTTTAAATATGCCAAACAATTGGTAGCGCTGCTGCTTGTTCCTTGAAATTGTTGTTGCATTTGCTTGTATGTTTACATTTTGTGCTGACCAGCTGATAGTTTTTTGGTGGGATTGATTAAACAACCTAGCAATCAATCTTGGTTGTTCGGTACAAACACAGGGTTGCATATCTCATATTTAAATAGCCAATATTGGCCATTTAAGTGCAGATTAAATGTATGATCTGAAAATGAATAGTGGAAGTTAATCAACAGTCTCTACTTAAGTAGGCCATCTGAAATTGGGCCTAAGAAATATTGAATAAAAATAACAATTTTGTTTACTTTTGAATACGGTTTCAGCAAGTTTGCTATAACGACACAGGTATAACTGTTTGAAAGAAATATGTGTTGAGTAAAATCAGCTTTTTGTTAATGCGGTTCTTGCGTAGGTATAAACAAGGTAATAGATGGATAAGAATTGCTGCTTTTAATATTGCGCTCACTTAGTATGTACAAAAAAACATAGCAGCAGGGTTTTTATGCGTAATTATATGTATATATACTAAAGGTCTGCATCGGAATTCAGTTTGCTTCACTGTGAAGTTTACTTCAAATATGTAAACTACACTTACTCTAACAAAAAGGGTATGGAAGGAAGAGAAGTGAAGATATTGAGCGCTGTATACATAAAAAAAGTACTCAAACAAATTATGTTCCGAAAAAAAGAGGAACATAAATCAGCAGTACCATGCTGTTAAACTTCCACAAAAGAGATGTCCCTTCACAAGTATTTTTTGAGTATTTTTGGAAGTTTTCGTTTAATGCTACATAATGATAATAGACTCTTATGTTAAATAACAAACATGGAGGAAAAATGTAGCCAACAGCAAATTTTTATAAAGAAAGTGGAATCATTTTATACAAAGAACCAATTTTTAATTTTACAATACGATATTTTAATTTCCCAATACCAGGCGCTCATACATATGAAGTAGCAAGCTTCCCAACAAGCAAAATAAACTTAAAGAAAGTTTTTTTTCTCTTTATGACCAGTTTTTATTGTCAAATCGATATTTTCATTTCCCAATACCAGGCGCTCATATATGTGAAGTAACAAGTTTTCTATTTCTAAGCAGAAAATTGTTTTGTACAAATTTTTAATTTTCCAAAAATCTACTTTGTGAATTTCAAAGGCTTCTACAAACGAATTAAAAAGTGATACAAACAAATGTATGCGTATGGAAACCCAACAAGCATTTCAGTAAATGTTTTTAAAAATAACTTAAAGTAAGTTTGCTATTATAAGTATTAAATAAGCATTTTTAATATTAAGCTTATTAAAGTGTTTTTCAAATAAACCTTTAATAAGTTTTGAGAGCGAATGTTTATAAATAACTTAAACTTATAAATGAAATGCAAATGCCAATGACATGAAGTAGTAAATATAACATTTTTTCAATCGTAAGTGACGTGTTTACGTTTTTTAAAATATATGATTAAAAGAAAAAATTAAATGAAACCGATGCGGTAAAAAAAATCCAATCCAGGACCCGCTGCGCTAATCAGTGGAGCATCCGAGTCTTCAAATGATGAGTTCTCCTTATCCTTTCTTAGTTTAGCATTCAATTAAAAATGTATTAAATTTTTTTCAGAAAAGTTCATCAATGAGAATGGCGGCGATGAAGCGGAATATATAGCTTCGGCTTATAAACAACTTGTTTTGAACCTTTATTATAAGTGTACACTTTTACGCTTGTAAAAAGCTTTCTTTTGAACATTTATTACAAGTTTATATTTCTACGCTTATAACCAATGTTCCTTTTCGATTATATTACGCTTACTTTCAAGCGTTTCATAAACGAAAAATCAACGTTTTGTAAGCTTAATGTTTATAATTAAAAACTGA